>NW_005324649.1:0-1541 GCF_000412655.1 Myotis brandtii | reverse complement strand
CTTTCAGTGGGTAGTCTTATATCCCTGAATTTTAAGTTCCTGAGAAAAATTTACTATTGTTGCAAAATTACATGTAGTCCAAGAATCGTGTGGTTACATGGGTTACTGACAGCCTGGAGGAAATGAGGAAAGAGACATGTAACAGAACTAGAACACAGAATATCTAAGCTGGAAAGATCCTAGAAATTTCCAGCTCAGTGGCTTTCACATTAAACAGAGGGACGTAGGCTCAGGAAAACACATTCCCAAGGTCCGTGACAGTGTTTGTTTGCAGACTGAATGTTTATTCTTGTTAAAATACAATAAATACCACAATACTGAGGGAAATATCAAAAGAATGTTTTATTTTTCAAAGTAGAGGCCACATGTTACCTAAAATGAATCACAAGGGATGTGTGTTACAAATCCAGACTCTTGTCCTCACATGAGGGTCAAAATGGAATCTCTGACTATGAAATCCAGGAATCAGTATCATTAACAAGCTATGCAAGTGACTCAGGCAAAATGAAATTTGAGAGCTAATGCTTAAGCCAAAGAAAAATGACCACTGGTCAAGAGGCACTTCACTTTGTTAACCTTTGGAGAGTTTCCATTTGAAAGACAATCTTTACTTCCTGAAAAGAAGTAAAAATCCCTAAAAACACAGAAAGAGAAATATAAGCCAGGGAAAAATAACCTGACTGACTTCCTTCTTTCTTCCAACTCATGTCAAAAGAGTTTTTGTTTATACTGTATATTTCTTTGAACTATGCTAAGGGAGTGGTTATGAGAATTATATAGAAGCACATGCATACTTTTTCCCTTATGGTGTATACACCACCTGAAAGAGATGTCCACCAAAGAATGTACTCAACAATGGCATACTTTTTTTTTAAACATCAGATGGATAAAAATGTTTAAGTATGAAGAAAATCAATTCTTGGCCAAGATATGAGGAAAAAGGAACTCTTGTACAGTACTTGGCCGGTGGAAGTGTTCATCGGTGTACTCACCACAAAGTGCTATTTGGAAGTATCTAGAGAAATTGAAAATGTATCCCCTGTGCCTTGGAAATTCCATGACCAGGTTCAGTTCTAAATAAAGTATTCTTAATAAACACAGATAGACTTATCAATAGTTAATACTGAGTGAAGCACAGTGGTAGTGCTTTACATGTAGCCCCTTTAACAATCCCAACACCCAAGAGACATATGGGTTTCATTGCAAGTGAATTGATACAAGGTTGAGTAGCTTGCTAAAGTCACATGACTAGCATGTGGAGAGTCAGGATCTAGCCCAGGCAGCCTGAGTCCAAAGCCCTTATTCTGAACCCCTGGTCTAGACTGATTCCAATATCATTATTGGTACTGAATTGTGTCCCTCCTAAATTCATATGTTGAACTCCTAACCTCACCGTACCTCTTTAAAGACCTAATTAGGGTCAAATAATGTCATATGGCTGGACCCTGAACCAATATGACTGGTGTCCTTATAAGAAAAAGAAGAGCCACCAGGGATGCATGTACATAGGCAGGGGTGGGCAAACTTTTTGACTCGAGGGC
>NW_005324648.1:0-1541 GCF_000412655.1 Myotis brandtii | reverse complement strand
GTAATGAAGTGCATTTCTGGGTTGGAGCTTTTATAACCTGTGTGTAACACCAAGTTACTTCATTCCTCTTCCATGGTTCTGGCCAATGTTCTGAGCTGGTGTTTTGGAGGGAGGAAGTGATGCTATGGGGCAGAGACCTTAGGTGACCCATGATGGACATATAATGTGTGCAAGAGATGCTCTTTTATGTTGTAAGCTTCTGACATTTGGAGGTTGTTTGTGACTTCAGCACAACGTAACCTCTCATGACTGACACAAAGCTGAGACAGTGTCCCAAACGAGGGAGGACATGCACCCTGAGGTGATGAGAGCCAATAAGCATTAACGGGAATTACCTGCTGCATGGGAGTGACCTGGTCAGCATTTCCAGCCTAAGGAGTGGCTGGGTCCACATCATACATGAAATCATGAAGGCTGTCAAAAGGTGGTCACGAACCTCAACCATGAGAAAATAATTAACCCCCCCCCCCATTTACACAGGGAGCAGAGAAGACAGAGGTCCTGGGGCACAGACTGCGTGTCCATTCAGAGGAAACTGTGCACCTCTCATTGCCTCTTCCAGTTGGAAGGAATTTGACGGACAGACATTCCACAGACTCCTCTAGTGGAACTCAGTCTATTTTTACTTCTACTTCTAATGTAATTCAAGCCCTTTTCTCTGCACCAGCCTCCCAATCCCTGACTCTAGCCAAACTAGAATGGCTTGAGAAGTGAAGTTCCATATAAAAACAAATGTGAAAAGATATCAGCAAAATAAATAGCCAATAAATATGAATAGAGGCCCTGCAGGGTGCAAGGCATTGTGGGAGGTACCACAGGAGCCGCTAAGATCCCTCCCTCCCAGGAACTCTCATGCCAGCTGAGTGTCTCCTAGGCACTAAGCATTTTGCTAGGTACCTTACATGATTAACCACCAAAACCCTCAGAACAACAGAGGAAAGTTCCACTGCCCTCCCCATTTTAGAGATAAGAAAGCTGGACCTTGCCCAAGGTCCTATAACAAGAAGAGGGTCAAGACAGGATTTGAACTCTGACATTTTGACTCCAGAAGCTGATGTCATAACCACTAACCTGATTCCTTTACCCTTTATTTTAGTTGAGGAACAAAAGCATTGAGGAAGATTCAGAAATAGGAAAGATTTAGAGAAAAATCATTTTGTCTCATATTTCATGAATCTCATCTCTAATCTGGGGCTCCACCAACAGAAGTTAAATCAAATGAACTAGTTAAAGGTAGAACTACCTCATCGTATATAGAACTCTGTGAATCACAAAAAGCATCCCCAATTTATAACTTCTGAAGCCTTACTGCACTATTCTAATCACTATGAGCCACTTAAATATAATCATTATGGATGTATTAAAGCCTAAAATCTCTCCATTAGAAAGTGCTAGGGTTACCCCAATGTCCAGCAGCCACAGGAAACTTCATGTTTCTGTCCTGGTTGTAAACAGTGTGGCACTTCTCAGAGCTAGAACACAACAAGACATTTTAAAAACTTTTTTATGCAACAGTTAACCATAAAAATCCATCTTAAATT
>NW_005324647.1:0-1541 GCF_000412655.1 Myotis brandtii | reverse complement strand
AAAAAAAAGGAAACAAAATGTGGACGAGCAATGTCCCTGATCTCTGTATGAGCATAGGGAGCTCAAGGAGCACTGTGCCAGGTGACAGAGAGTAACTCAAAATGGGGAGCTCCACCACTTTGGTGCATTGAGGTCTCCAGAGATATAATGCTCAATGGGTCCCCGAACTGCAGGCTTGTTGGGGGAAGATATTTACATCTTTTGGAAGTTACAGACTCCCAAAGACAGTCAATAGGGAAAAGGGGGAAGGTATAGGTCACAAGAAAATAAAATCACTAAGATCATGAGTACATATGGTGACCTCTGGGTGCCACCTAGAAATAGTGTGGGACTTAATGTCCTGAACAAAGATTGGAACCCAAGAACTACTGTGCATGCCCGTTGGGATCTAGATTTACTCAAAGGCATATGCGGCCTGGCACATAAGTGACGGTCATATGAAATAACTGCAGCCTCTGAGGCAGAGTGGCTTACACACATCACACAGCTAATTGACCCTGAAACAGAGACTGAAATGCACATTTCTCGGGTCCCTCTAATGCTATTCCCACTTCATGGCACCCCTCTTCACCTGCAAGACTCCGTCATTCTTGTAAATGAGACAGTCAACCTTTAGCTTATGAAAGACAAGAGGGATATTCAGAATCTTTCAGAAATGTAAACTGGTAAGTGACGAGTGCACCCTACACTTAAAAATTGACGAATTATCTGCACAAAATTCATCATGTCCTCTTCCCAAACCCAGAAAGTCAAACCAAGTTGGTTACTTTATGTTTCAGTATTACTTTCTTTTGATTTGTTCTATTAATGGTGGATGCCCTCAAAGTCTAATTTTTCTGGAAAATTAAATTAAAAGTGAAATTTTATTATTTCCTGAGTTTTAGTGTGTCCATGTATTAATTGACACTGGATATCATGTCTTATAATTATTAAGGGAAACCAGAAATCTCTTAATTTAAGAGATGATATAGTTTTGGGTTTTTAAAAAATAAATATATTGGTTCATGCTCTGGGAACTAATTTATTTAAGTTTCCATTGAGGCTTTTCCTGAGGAAAGTGGGTTTTGTCTAGTTTTTAAGATTTTTCTCTTTGACCTTGGTTTTTGGTAGTTTTGGTGTGCTATATCTAACTGTGGAGTTCTATATATCTTTCTTGGATTTGTTAGGCTTCTTGAATTTGTGGATGAGTGTTGTTTATCAATTTTTAAAATTCCTAGCCATTTTTATATGCTTGTGTCTAATATTCTGTACCTCATATTCTCCCCTCTCTTCTGGGATTAAAGTTAAAAATATGTTAGGCCTTCTACCTCCATTCTCTTATCACTTACTTCTCTTTGTCTTTCCATGTTGCATTCTGAAGAATAGCTTGTGACCTATTTTCTGGTTCAATCATTCTTTCTTTAGCTTAATCATCTAGTCAATGAATTCTCAGTACCAATTTTTATATTATTAATTTTGGGGGTATGGTTTCCTTCTCCCTATAGTTATACCTAAGTTTTTCTTTTATCTCATTATTTATTTATTTATTTATTTATTTATTT
>NW_005324646.1:0-1541 GCF_000412655.1 Myotis brandtii | reverse complement strand
CTCGTTCATATTGCATGTTAGTAGATGTGACTTTCAGGTATCGTAGTTTCATTTATCTACTCTTTCTGGAACTTGATACAAAAGAACAGGCCCTATTTGGGACATGCAGTTCTCAGGGCAGAGGAAGTGAACAGGAGTTAGCAGAAATACAACATGGGTGGTTAAACTTCCACTTGGAATGCATTGCTTCTGCCCAAAGAAAGTCAAATGGCCACACCTGACAGTACAGTCATGAATTACACTCTTCCCACAGGAAGACCCATAAATCACATGGCCAAAAGAGGATGCATCTTTCTCTTACAAAGAAAGAGACATACAATTTCAGTGCAAAAATACAAGCTTTTGTAAGAACACACTGCAGGCAGGGGGTTGAGGGCCTGAGAAAACAACAGACAAAAACCAGCATTTGATTTTTTAAAACTTGTATCAAAATGAAGTCTTACCAATACTGATTGTTTTACAAAATGCTTCCACAGAACTCCATGTGATTTTTTAATTGGAAAGCATTTGGGAAATCATTTTTTCAGTGAGTAATTTAATGTGTAAGGTCATTTGAGTGAGGTCTTGGTCAAGTGGCAGTCAGTTGAGTGAACTAGAAAAGATCACAGAATAGTGTTTGGCTTAAGCCAATTGATTTTATTTTACTGCTTCCATCCCTGGGTACATAAAGAGTCATGACATTTGAACCTGGAAAGGAAATAGGTTCTGCAGAGCTAGTGTCATAAAGTACTTCCTGCCATAATTTCTCAAATAAAAACAGATAAGAGTTGTAATTGTGCTTAGATTCATGCCAGTTATTTTATCAGAAAAAAAATAAGCAAGATATGAAATTATACTGCACTCGAGGTTGAAAAATAAGAGGAAAATAACTTCTCTATGGTGCCCCTTACAAGTGACTTTCACCCAAATTTCAATACCAAGATTGGATAAACTTCTCCCTTGGGTTGGCAGAGTTGCAGCAGATTTTATTTGATGGTGAGGTACTCTTCAAGGGCCAAAGATAAGGGGCTCACTCTTCTTCATTCTGTAGTTAGAGCAGTCTGAATTAAGGGAAGTCATTTCCTTAGAGTGCTTAAGCCACAATTAGTGAGAAAGATAGAAAGGCAAAATAGGTTGCCAAAGAATGCAGGAGATGTAATAGAATTTTTGAACATGCTAAAAGATGAAGTTTGAAAGCAACATGTTGTGATGGTAATATATTAATTTGATAAGGTTGGTATGGATTTGATGAAATGTTTATGTAACTCATCTAATTGCAAATGACATATTGACGTGCTTAATAAACCTAACCTCTCAGCCTTATGTAACATGCAACTTCTAAAATGATATTCATATTTTGGGGTTCATCTTAGCATAGCAGGCATATATTTAGCCTATTTCTACTCATATGGGCTGTGTTCATATGATTTTTAAGTATTGAAATGTTTCTAAAGTATCAAAATATTATTATATTAGTTTATGGTCATTATCCTTTTCTGCTTGAGAATGAAGTGACACAAATAGTAAAAAAAAAAAAAAAAGTAAAGAATCACCAGTAGGAA
>NW_005324645.1:0-1540 GCF_000412655.1 Myotis brandtii | reverse complement strand
GTAAATAAGCCTACTGTTGGTGCCATTGAGACTAACTTCTCATGACTACCAATGCTAAGACCGTACAATGATGGGGAAAATTATTAGCAGCCATTACCTGCAAGGACTGGCACAGCTCAGTATCCTGGTGCCTGATATGAGGGCACATGATCTATAGGCTTCTGCTTCACCCAATAGCAGAGTTTGTCTTGTATCATCCAACCTCATTTTCAGTACCTCAATTTCACACCAGTTGGTCCTCCCGTGACTTGAGCTTTCTCTTGAAACACAATCAGCTTGCTAGGGTTTATCGTCCTACCTCTCACTCCCTAAACATCCTCCTGTCAACCTCTGCCCCTCCCTCAGACTGGCAACAGGTATCAGGCTGTGAAAAATCTCATGTTTCTCCTACAATGTAGAGTTGAATTTCTCCACCTTCTGTGCTCATAAGATCAAAATACCAGGAGATCAAATTTCTTTGTGTGCCCACTCAAGTTTTGATCACAATGATTTGAACACCTGGACTTCTCACCAACATCAGCTAGGTCTATAAGTTATTAAGTTATTCTATTAAATTATCATTGTCCTGTTATATCTTTGTCCAGCTTCTTCCATTACCCAACTGTTCTCACAAGGCTTTATAAGCAGACCCACTGAATATATAATGATGTGGCTGAAATCATGGTCCTATACTGACTTCAGGCTTCAGGTATCATCACATATCTGAAGTACATTTGGAGATATTTAACTACCACTCTTCTCATTTTCTGGGATTAAATTCAAACAGGAGAAATAAGTTCCTTTCTTGGTATGAATTAGTTACAGCTTTTAATTTCTGAAAACAAAAATATCTTCAAGGATTAAATGTCTCAATATATATTATTTTATTATTATGCTTATATGTATTAAGTTAAAGGAGACTAAGTATATTAGTTGCAGCCCTTTTCAAAGTACATGGGTTTTGTTAAGCTTGGAATCTGTGAACAGGTCTTAGCCCTTTAAAGTTAGACACACTTATGTTCACATACTCGAGTTTCTGAATAAGTATTATGATAACCACATTGGAAAGAAGTAGAAAATATGAGTCTGTGGAGTGTACTATGACAATCAGTGTCATTGTTCATGGCTTGGTCCTTTATTTTTTTATAATATTGCCAATCTTATCACATAATAGAGTTGCCCCCCACATGATGAAAAATCCAGAATTAGGAGAGTTCATTTGGAAAGGAAGAGGTGTCAATGAGCTGAAATTATTAACAAAGTAGATTAACACCTACTGTTTCTTATAGAGCTCATGACCGCTCAGAAACTACAAATACTTGCATACATTCATTCAAGAAAATCTTCAATATTATATTGTGGTGTGTGTGTGTGTGTGTATACAAACAGGCTGCATACTGTACTACTATATCTACCCTTGCTAGGCCAATTAGCAGCATTTCAAACTATACGGCAGGCAAACAAATTTTCCTCTTTAAAATACTTTGTTGTAAATATGATCGTTAGTCATGAGTTTACAAAAATAAAATCCCCTTGGAATCTCTTGACTCCAAATAGCATT
>NW_005324644.1:0-1540 GCF_000412655.1 Myotis brandtii | reverse complement strand
CATCACCCCCTGACCCTCTGCACACCACCTCTCCCTCTCATCCCCTGGGTGAAGGAGGGAGGATGCTACTCTCCTATGGGGTCTGGCCTTATAGTAGCAAGAATTCTCCTCTGAGAATGGAATTTCATTGAGGCTTTCAAAATTCGGTAGGAGAAATGCTAGCTCCTAAGATTGTCCAGAAACTGATTAAAGCTTTGTGTTTCCATGGTTACATGAAACAACCTTCCCCTTAGCGGGTCCTCCATCAATACATGCCCACTTCACAAAGAGTCAGGCTAACAAATGGGACTGAATCACTTCCAAGATGTTCCTATTTGCTGGGGGGAGAAAAGCAAGTAAAAGCACACATTTTAACGATTCTCTGATGTGAAGGGCAAAATAACGATTGTCTGCCGTTGTCCCTGAAGAGCTTGGCCCCCACTGGTCTTTCTCCCGGGACTTCGGGAACTTGTGGCCGGTAGCACGTCCCTGACACTTAGTCCTGCTCTATGCCCTGTTGTCTTAGACCTTGTTGCTTTCATGCTTTTGTGGACCTCGCATACACATGCACATTTCTGCAAAAGTGAGGAGTGGCGGGCTTTGCCCACCCTGGGTCCCAGCATCTGAATACCCATAACTAGATGCATATGTGGGGCGTCTTTTTCAACCAGTCATCAAATTTGCAGTCAGTCCCCAGTAACCCCATCCATGGTGGGAAAAGAAGCGCACGCTTCTGCATCATGTGGCTCTGGCCTCCTGTCTCGCCCAATGAGGCTTCCTGGCTTGTTCTGAGGCCCGTCCATGTAGGTTTGGAGCTTTATTTTATTTGTTCTAATATTTTCTGTATGTGAGTGCCCCGCCCTCACCAGCCCCTGCACCAGGGCAGGGCCGTGGTGGGTGCTATAGTTCTTTGTCTCCAATCTGAGCACCCTATGCCTACACGCTGTTCTGTAGACATCAGTGTTCATCTGCCCTGGTGACAGCAGTAACCAGAAGGCGTCTGTGGTTGGCTGTCTTATTTAATTCCCCTACTGAGAACATTCATCCTTTTCGTGGCAAAGTATTCCTCTGGGAACGCACTCCTTCTCCAAGGTAGACGAGGTCGTCTGACTGGGATTGTCTGGACTTCCAGCTCCAGGGATGTTCTGTGATTAGTGTAAGCTGCAGCGATTGGCTTAGGCATAGGCACGTGACCCAGTTCTGGCCAATGAGAGCCAGGCCCAGGGCATCTTTGCCAACTTGGGAAGAGAAGAGCTTTGACTTTCTTGCTGGGCTCAGGAGGAGTGCCGAGGCGGTCGCCTGCACATCATGCGCCACCGTGACTTAAGAATGAGCCTCCTCTGAAGAGTGGAGACTCCAAGCGGAGGAGAAACCAGCCCTGGATGGAGCTTTGCTGGGAGGCTGCATGGAGGAAAATGGTCTGGGATGTTCAAATAGGCATGGCTCTCAGTTCAATCTTGCTCAAGCCACCACATGTTCTCTCTCTTTCTATTCCTTTCAACTGAAAAAATATAAGCCATTGAACAAATAAAGCTGCTTTAGACATGTGTGTGCAGGTTTT
>NW_005324643.1:0-1540 GCF_000412655.1 Myotis brandtii | reverse complement strand
TCCCAGTTTCCCAGAATATCCCTGAACTATATTTACACTTACAAACTTGTTGGATGTTTTAATTTTGGTTTGCATTCATGTTTCAAATATGTTATTACACTTTCTTTGCTCACCAATTATGGTAAAATGACTTAAAATTTGTCCTTTTTTAATGTTGGTAGGACACATAAAGTATTATTTCCCAGGTGATGAGAAAAATTATACGTAGCTTTTAAATGATACAAATGAAATGCTTTATAGTGATTGTAGCTACTAGCAGCCCTCTGATATAAATGAAGAAAAAAGAATAGTCTCCTTACCAGTATGACCTGTGTGCACCTTTACTACATGTTCTGAGAATTTTATGATATTAGATTTTCTTCCTTGATAGAAAGAAGAGCAGTTACTTTGGTTTTAAGTTCAATTTATTCCCCTCTTCTATCAAATCTGTTTTACAAATAACTAAAATTGATTCCATTAACATTCTGCTTTAAAGCTCATAAAAGAGTATTTTTTCTGTAATTTGGACCTGAGATGATACAGTGAGAATTTTTCTATTTCACTGATGCATAATATCATAAAACTATGTAAATATATGCTATTAAGTTAATTTAGAGTCATATTCTCCAGCTGAGGTTTTGTCCAGCCGACACTAAAGAATTGATTATGGAAATATATGGTATTAAGTATCATGTGGGAGGAAAACCTGGCGTATTTAATGTTCTGCTTTATTTCTGGATGCTTAGGCATAATGCAACTCACATGTAAATCAGCATGGAGGTACATGAACTAGATACAGCTGAAAATGTTGCCTTCCTTATGAATTTATAGACAATAATTTTAAAAACTTTGGTCCTTCACATGTATACTAAGCATAGTTATAAAATTTATGATTGCTTCAAAATACGTTCTCGTTATATATAGTATTAAAATTTCTTTTATTTTGGGGGGGTTAGTTAGCACATTTCCCAGGTCACAGAATTTGTCATCTGCTGTTTATTGGTTTATTTGTTTTGATGTTTTGCCTAACATATCACTCATAAAAGGGCTTACTTTCAGCAGAACATAAGTAAATAATATAGAAGAAACAATAAATTCCCTGTCTTTGTAGTATACAATTGGCCAAGTTTTGGACGTAAAAGAAGATTCTGTATAGCTGAAGGCCTGACATTGTTGTGATGGCTAAAATGAATTCTTGTGACTGTGAATAATATTTTCTGTGGAATTTACGTTATTTATAGATTATAATGATGGTATAAATGAAAAAGAAATCAAGTTTTGGTTGGAATAAGCAACAACCACTTGTTTAGGAATTATTTTGGGGGGATTTCGCACTATAAAAGAAGAGTTGAGTAGTTGCAATAGCTAGAGTGTGGCCAGCAAAGCCTAAAAAATGTTTCATCTGGATCTTTTCAGATAAAGTTTATTAACTTCTGTTTTAAAAGATTACAAGTGCCTTAAAATTAATTTTTAAAAATGTTTGCAGATCTCTACTATTCTGTATCTTGTTGGCTATGGAGGGCAAGCACACATGGACAAGTTGAGTAGAACACACAAATGG
>NW_005324642.1:0-1540 GCF_000412655.1 Myotis brandtii | reverse complement strand
GGTAGAGAAAATTTTACATGTAATGAAGTAGAGGCAATGATCCTCCAGTGTGGTTGGGCAAGGGGTCATGTAAAGATGAGGAACTTGTCACTCTGACAAATTAGTCACTAAACCCCAAGACTCGTGTTTTGTGTGTGACAGGCTAAAGGAGATTCAAACCAGATAATAGCTAACTATTATGATACACATAAAGAGCAGGATAATTTTTAAAGGGAAAACCCCTGATCCATTAGAGCACTTTGGAAGACTGTACTATAAAAAACATCAAGTGAATGAATTTTTTCATTAAATATGAAGTAAAATGAAGCTTAAAAATATTGGAGCAGTGGTAGTAATTTCATTAAAAAAATAACATAAACAAAAAACACGGAGTCCACATTATAACCCTTTGTCTTAAAAGTATCAGCCATGAGTTGAAAAAGTACAGTGGCAATGGGAAAAAGCAGCATTTATTTAATAGGTTGTAGTTTCTGGTTAAAAGATTTGTGCCAAAGGTCCCAAAAAAACAAGTTGGGAAACAATACTTTTGGCAGAAGCTTAAAATCTTTGAAAATTGGGGAAACTTTCTGGTTTAGATTTTGTTTTCTAAGGAGAAGAAGCATAAAAAGTGGGAGTTACTCATAGTTTAGTTTGAGGATCTGGGATTGTTATTGTCATGGTTTATAGTGGACAGATTTTAAGGGGGCCCCCACAATCCTCTCCTCCTGGTGTTTACATTCTTGTATAATTGCTTCCCTTTTAGTGTAGGTGGGATCTGTGAACTGCTTCTAATCAACCAAACTTGGCCAAGGTGTTGGGATATAAATCTTAGTATTACATTATGTAATATCTTATCTTGGGAGGCTCAGCCTCCCTGCTTATCTCTCTCTGTCTTTGTAGAGGCAGAGTTGTGACAGAACCTGTATATGGCAAAAAAATATGATAGTCCTTAGAAACCGAGACAGGCCTGATGGCCTGCAAGAAGCCATCATATAGCCACAAGAAAATAAATAGTCACCCACCTCAGTGAGCTTGGAAGTAGATGTATTGCCAGTTGAGTCTCTAATGAGTATGAAGTCCTTGCCAACATTTTTGTTCCAACCTTGCAGAGGATCCATTTAGGCCTTGCCCAGATTCCTGACTTACCCAACCTCTGAGATAATAGATGCGTGATGTCTCCAGATGCTAAATGTGTGGTAATTTGTTACTTAGCATAGAAAACTAATATATTACTAAAGAACATCAAGAGAGAGAGAGAGAGTAGAAACATTGTGCACCTGCAATATGGGAATTATTATGTACTAAACTACATTAATATAATAAGTTTATTCTTATCTAATTCTACAAAATAATGTTATGATACATTATTTTTTCAACTTATAAATCAGAATACTAATGTACAGAGATACACTTAATAAATGTATCAAACTTACCTAACATAGATAAGGAATGGCAAATCATATCTATCTCATCTGTACCATGTCCTGGTTTTCTCTCAACATGGATGTTTATAAATTGGAAAGCCCATCCATCCTCTTCTTTACTGACAAACATTTGCTAA
>NW_005324641.1:0-1540 GCF_000412655.1 Myotis brandtii | reverse complement strand
ATGGCTGGCTTTCCACTCCCTAAGTGGAAAGTTCTAGCTGACACCCGCCCCTTCCCCTCTTCTCCGGATTCCAGCGCAGCTCCTCCGCAGAGGAGAGGGCTGGCAGCCCCCGCTGAACCTCTGGGCCCAGGATGCAGAGACAGCGCCGAGAAAGGAGGCGTAGGAGGGGAGGAAACGCCTGGGCTGGATGCCAGCCTGGTCCTCGGGCCAAGCGAGGGCTCTGCGCTCTGGAATGTGGCAGGGGCTTGCCAGGGCATTTTGGAGCGGCTGCTCCCAAGCCACTAGCTCCTCACCCTGGACAGAGCCTCCCTGCGGCTCCTTCTGGGCCTCCTCACGGTGCACGGGTGCCCCGCGGTGGACAGAGGGTTTGCGTCACCCAGTAGAGAGGCTCGGAAGCCTTCGCGCCCACTTCGTGCTGCCCCGCCCTTGAGTGGGGTGAGACGTGGGCATTCCTGGGCTGGAGCCCTTTCTCTACCCTGACTTCAGGCCGCTCGCCTGGGCCCTCTGGGGTCTCCCCCTGACAGTACTGAACACTCATTGTCAGAGTAGCCTGACCCCCACCCCGAGCTGTCCCTCCAGATGGGCACAGACCGACCCCTTGTGGTGGGTGCATCCCAGCACGGTCTTAGGACAGAAACGGCTACTCTGTGGTTCCTCTGGCCACACGGGGCTGGGCACACTGTATCATCCCCCTACCTCAGGGCTGGGAGATGGGAGAGCTGGCGCCCACAGAAACCAAGGCTCTGTCCGCCTGCAGCTCACAGTCTCCCGAGATGGTCCTTTGCTCTGGGCAGAGGGTGAGGGCAGAGTGGAGAGGGCAGTGGCTGAGAAGCCGGGAGAGGGAGGGTGTGGGGATGAGGTGGAAGGCTGGGGGAGGATGGGCTTTTGGGGCTCAGACAGAGTCCTAAAAGGCCATGGAATGTAGGAGCGTTCGTGATTTTAATTTGTTCCTAATAACAGCCTGTGTGTGGCTGCTGGAAGGAGATAGTCCTGCCAGGTGGCTTCTCTCTGGGCGCTGTGCTGGCCCCTCACCTCCCAGGCGCAGAGCCCGCTGGAGGAGATCACCATAGTCCTACCGAGGAGGCTGAGTGAGCCGGTGAGAGATGCTGCAGGAAAGCGGGCGGGGCCAGGGAGCTGCAACCAAGCCTGGAAGACATCGGGAGGAAGCCAGGGCCAGGCATGGGGGGACGAGCAGGACAGCTGGAGAGAGCAAAGGGGAAGGAGCGCTCAGATCAGTGGGAAAGGGACAGAGGGAAGGGGAGTTGAGCAGCCCAGCGCTGTCGGCTTTGACACACTCTTCTCCTGAACCCTCCTTGCAGCAAGGCCCTGAACTCTTACAGGAAACGGAAAGGTAGTCAGGAATGTAAGTGACTTGCTGTGGTCCTTGGCTAAAGTGATGCCTCCAGGCCTGTCTTTCCAAGTGGGTTTCTTATCACTCTTCAGCAGTTGAAAGAGGAGGCATGGCCGGATGCGAGGAGACAAGAGGACTTGAACTCCAGAATTCTCAACTCTTAGCACTGAAATCAGGATCCCCTACACC
>NW_005324640.1:0-1539 GCF_000412655.1 Myotis brandtii | reverse complement strand
ACACACACACACACACACACACACACTGCTACCTCCAATGTCTTTTTCCCCCCTTTTTCTTTTAAAGCTCTTCATCTAGGTTGGTATCACACCTGCCCAATCAATTTGAGGGGTAGAAAAAAAAACAAAACAGTCCTGAAGGGTGGTTGCTGATAAAGAAGTCAGGGCCAGGGCAGGTCTTTTTGCATGCTAATTCCTGCTTATTCTAGCTGTACCTGCAAATACAGCTCTAAACAGACTATTTCTAATACAGGGGAAGGTAATTACACTCACAAAGGCACCTCTGTGTCAGGGCTGGGCACCAGGAGCCAGCAGGTCTGGGAGACGGAGGCTTAACAGAGACTCCTGCCGTGAATGCACATTGTCTAGCTTGGGGGGCAAATGCCAGACTGGGGGACCCTGCAGCCCTCAAGACAACAGTGGTGCACCTTGTCTGCGAAGGTTATTTAATGCTCCTGGCACCTGCAGTCAGAGCCACCCCTCTTTCCCTAACTTGCAGGTTGAGAATTTATTTGGCATGTATAATTGTATATTTTGATCCTGGAGCTGCACACAATGGGCAGCATGTCATGTCTTGATCCCTCAGCATTCCTCTTGGTTTCTCCCACGCCAGTTACCCCGAGGCTCACAGCCTGGCAGCACCTCTCCTGCCCAGTCCAGGGACAGTTAGGGCCGCGAGGCTGGGATTTGAACTGGGTGAGAAATATCACTGATGCCGAGACCTGGTATGATTGTGTTGTTGGAGTTAGAACCAAATAAACCAGCCAACAACTGGAGACTCGATATCAGTGACATTGAAATGAATTCAATTTTAATGTAAAATATCAGTGCCTATTATTTGTTTTCTTTATTCCAGAGACTTTTAGGATATCGGTTTCTCCTGAATTTCATTGCAATTTTAAGGAAGGCATTTGGTCACTGGAGATTTTTGGGTAGGAAATTCCCTCCTGTGTCAGTGTTGGCTCTTCCCTACTGTTCTTCTACCACACGATGCTTTGCCATCAACAGTGCTCCTCTGCCACTGGCTAGAAACCCTCCAGAGAGAACCAATGCTCTTGAACCATCTTCCTGACAAGTTTCATTCAACCTCCAATATTGTGCAGGGAATGTGTGTTCATTCCTCTGTTTTCTTCTCCTTGATGTAGATCCAGGGAGAAAGGGAGAGCTCTTTATTCCAATGCCCTCGGCGTGCCCAATGAAGGCCATTTCTCTGCAATTGTGGCTGATGGGCCAGCTGAGCTGGGAAGTCTCTTCGTGTTTCACCTTCCTCACTGCAATTCTTGGAGAGGATGACTTCTCAGAGAGGAAGCAGACTGCATTCAAAGAAGTAGTTTAAAATAAATCCTCTTAACGATGGTTCTCTACTTGCATCCTGCCACCCCCCACCAGCAGCAGGCCACTGCAGGAGCAAGCATGCAGGCTTTGGAGTCAGAGACCTGGGCTCAAAGTATTGCTCTGCCACTTGGTATCTGATGGTGGGTGAAGTTCTTATGCTCTCGGTGCCTCCAGTTCCTTATCTCTAAAATGCGAGTAACATTT
>NW_005324639.1:0-1539 GCF_000412655.1 Myotis brandtii | reverse complement strand
CTACACAGTTCCCTTCACTGTCTTCCTGCTTCTTTCATTTCCTGGGGTTCCTGACATGGATCGTAACTGAAATATTGGCCACTATTATTTTACTTTTTGAAGCCTTATTCTTTTTCTGATTATGAAACGAATGCATGCCCATTATTTTAAAACACAGAAAATATTGAAAAAATGATAAATTATAGTCATCTCATAATACCACCTATAGAGGAAACCACTATTATAATTTGGTGAACACATTTCTGTTTTCATTTCAATACCTGTGAATATTTACAGACAGGGCACTATGACCCCACTTCTATAAATATAAATATGTATACTCTGCATACAATGTTGTAAGTTGCTCTTTCACTTAATACCCCATCCTCCATCTTTCTACGGCAATAATGCTAGAATGCATCACCATTGTTTGAATGACTGCGAAGCATCTGTCATGGGTTATCCCACAATTTCCTTAACCAAGTCCCAGTTGATTTGCATATAGTTTTTCACTGTTTTACACAAGGCTGTGATGAAGCATCCTTGAGCTCACATCTTGGTGCATTTGGCCTTCTAAGGGCTAATAAATCTTAGGGCTAGGTATGGCTTGGCCAAAAGGTATGACTATTAAGAATTTTGACAACTGTCCCCACAAAGTTCAGGTCTCATAATGTACAGAAGTGTTTGTTTCCTTACATTCCTGTCACTTGCCAATGGCATTATTACATTCCCCCTCCCCCACTCTTTGTCAAAGTGACAGTAAAAAAGTGGGATCTTGCTATTTTATCCCGTCCTTTTTCTTTCTCTGACGCTTTTTATGGACAACCAGGCATTCTGTCCCAGCTAATCGGTACATCCCCGGCGCTCAGCTTCCTGGTGCCGTGCCCCAGCCTCCGTGGCATCAACAACAATGTCTGAGAAGCCAAAGGAGGCAGCTATCTTTGCCCACGGCCATAGCGCAGTGCTGAGCTCACCACAGCTGCCTGGCCAGCACCTGAGTGACGAGTCACAGCTTGAGTGTAGAAGGACAGCTAACAACCCCAATTTCATGGTCTGGTGTTACTATTCCCAAACTAAAGAGTCTGCTTTGAGTGTCAACAAATGATGTTGAACATCACAAGTCAATGCTTGATTTTCACAAGCCCTGTATTCATAGCAGTGAAATCAGGGCACCACCATCTATCACTTAAACTAATCATTGAGAACAGAAGGAGCTAAGGACCATCATCCAACATCCTGCCCGCCACGTGGTTTATATCGACATGCAGAGAAGTAGCCCCGCTGTTGGGGAGGCTAAGAGTGCGGTGTAGCAGACACAAACAAGGCAGGAGCAAGGAGCCTGTCACAGCTACGCGGGTCCACAGGAGTGCACAGACTTCCTCAAAGACAGGTGGACCCCAGTGGTTTGTGAGAATTCATGCATAGAAGCAACTCCATGGTGAGAGCTCAGCGGTCTTCATCCTTGACCTCTGGGACTTTGTCCTGTCTCTGCCTGCTCCGTCCTGGATTCTCCACTCCCCCTCTCAGACCTGCTGCGGTTCCATCTCTCCTGTGTCCTGC
>NW_005324638.1:0-1539 GCF_000412655.1 Myotis brandtii | reverse complement strand
ATTCAACCACTGAGACACACTGGCCAAGCTACATTTCTTAATTCAGTGATTGTCTGGACATTACAATAGGACTATACCACCCCAAAGAAAAGCTTCTTAAGAAACCACTGGAACTTCTGCATTTTAATTGAGAGTGAGAAGGCAGGCCCAATCAATTTCAGAGACTTATTATTTCCCAACCTACTCTGCCCTCACCCACCAGTTATGTTCCCAGTGGTCAGAAATTATAAGCATTTATCTACTCTGCCATGGAAAATTGTTTATTCCCTATTTGTAAAATTCCATAGACCAAGTAACCTGCAGATCAATTCACACGATGAACTAAATACGTTCTGGCACTTTTTGTTTGGATGAATTAGCCCAGTTTTATACCTAATTTTGGTTCCTCCCTGAAAAATATACCAACAACCTTAGTAAACAGAATTATCTACTATATACACAGAATTACTATGCTTAGTGAATGAGGAAGTGATGAACAAAAACCCAAACAGACTGAAATTTTATAATAAGGAACATGGAAGACCATCTTATTAATGGTAGCTCGCCAGTCTCTTTGAGCGATTCAACTATGACAATTAGTCTCAGGGGCATGTACCAAGAGGCTTCTTAAGCTTGACTCAATTCTATTTATCATGATATCATGTTCGGTAACAGGCTGGTATAAAACCGGCTTCGCCAGGGTGTGTTTTTGCCCCTGGGTCCAAAGTCTTAATTCATATTCACTAAGTGAAGAATCATCAATGATTATACTATCAAAGGGAACACAACAGAATTGGGAGTTGATAGCATCAACTGTCAGCTGGGGTTGAAAACAGGCAAAGACATAGATCAGGTATCCTTCAGACAACGTGAGACACACTTAGAATGCTGCAACTTGGGGTGTGGCCATGTCTATGAGCTGTCTATGGAATGACTACATCCACTCCATAGGGTTTTAAAACAATGGGTTTAGGATTAGAAGATTTGGTTTTCAACTACACTATGAATGGTCAGAGTTGATTCAATTAGTGATGCAGAATTAAAGTCAGGCTCATGGTTGGAAAAAATGACTACCTTGTGCTTCAGCCAACTAGGTCATGTGGCATGGTTAAGTTGTGTAAGTATGGAAAGAAACAAGTTTAGAAAAGAGCTGGACGTCAACAGTTTCTATCCTTGCTCATCCTAAGGATCCATCAGGATCTTAGTCTTAGATGGGCCATACCCCAGAGTGCAGTGCCTTGTTATTCCCATCTAGTCTTTACCTTTCCTTGGGAGCAATGCCTGATGATTGGCTAATCTTCCTTGCAACTTAGATGCCACTAGGCCTTTCCCCAGGCTTTGTGTATACTTGGGAATTTTAAGTAAGACATCTAGTAAAGAAAAACAATTTCTTCCAATGTGCTTTAAAAAGTATTCCATGAACAGATAATAAATCCTTTATGAGGTGCTCTTTCCTTTTTGTTAGCCTGCTGTATGCCACACCAATGAAAGAAGAACCCTCCCTCGGCCCAGAACCAAACAAAAAAAGGCAGGACTTACTAGCTGTAAAGAAGTGGATGA
>NW_005324637.1:0-1539 GCF_000412655.1 Myotis brandtii | reverse complement strand
GTTATTGTAGAATCCTGAGAGTGGAGTGATGTGATCTAACTTACGTTTCAGCTGGATCCCTCTGCCTGTGGTATTGGAAATAAACTTGGGGTGTGCTGGGCAAAGAAACCATTTCAGAAATCCAGATGGAAGCTTGCACAGGACACAGAGGTGGAGGTAATGACAGGTAGTAAGATGCATGTACTTGAAAATATTTTGAACATAGGGCTGCTAGGATTTGGCAATGAATTAGATTTAGGATGAAAGAGAAAAATCAAGATGACTTGATTTAAGCAACTGAAAAAACACACACACAGAATTGTTATTTATTTTGATGGGGATGACTGAGGGAGACGTTTTTCTTAGGGGAAATCAAGGATTTTGTTTGTGCTATTAGACATTTGGGCAGAGAAATCAAGAGGGCACCTGAATACATGAGTCAAGGGTTTGGGGCAGGGTCGGGTCCATCATCAGTACAGAGATGCTATTTAAAGTCATGAGACTGGATGAAATAAGAAAGGAGGTCCCGGGGAATGATCTCTGAGAGATGAAGAAGAACCATTAAAAGAGACTGAGAAGGAGAAACTAGGTAAAAGGTGACTCCAGGGATGGTTCTGAGTTAGAATTGGACAATAGAGGGAGACTTTGGGATTTGGAGGGTGGAAGTGGAAACAAAAGCCATCGTTCACAGGAAGTTATGGCAGCCACGGATAGCAGCTTGCAGGTCTCCCCAGAGCTCCCCCGGGGCAGGTGCAACAGTTTGGGGGCTTCCCTGGGATGCTCGCTCCCCCGACCCCCGTGCCTTTAGTGTAAGGCTGTCAGTGACTGTTTTCCTTCTTTTTTAGCTGCAGACTTGAATTCCTATGTTAAACTCCCTATTTCTTAATACTTGTAGTGACCCTGTTTTCTGACCAAATCCAGAGTGACATATCCTGCTTGGATCTTTTTGGAGTCACTTAAAAAATCTTAGACAGTTCTTGGACTAATTAAGAAGGCAGTGAGGCCCCAGAAGGCCTTTTTGTAAATTTCTCTTTCATGTTGCTCCTGTGAACAGGTCAAGGAAGAGCATTAATTAAGGAAACCTGAAGGCTACATACACAATAAATTCTGGTAGAGGTGGCGGTCTCTCTCCCCTGGAGAATGCACTCATTTCCTTGTCTCTGGCATAGTGGACATATATTCCAGTGATACAAAATGCCCCAAGTTTGATCATGAACTAAAACCCTTGATTTCACAGAAAAGTTTAAGTTCCTCTAATTAATATTGTAATTTTCCTTAGCAAAAATTAAAGCACATCTGACTATGAAATCTTCCTTCTGTTGTTCCAACAAAATGCAAAAAGTGGGTTTCTCTTTCTCACATCACCATAATGACATTAAAGTCTCACAATATCTCTTTGCATTTCCAATTGTTTTTTCAGTCATAGATAGAGACTCATAGACTTGGAAGGAGGTTGAGTGCATCTTAGATATGAAGGTGTGCTCAGTCATACCCTAGATCTCTACTCTAAAAGTTGTTTTTATTTTATTTTATTTTCTAAAGTTTTACATATGTCTCCTT
>NW_005324636.1:0-1538 GCF_000412655.1 Myotis brandtii | reverse complement strand
TTGCGCCGCCTCCTGAGCCACCTAACCTAACAGATAGTAGTTACCTCATAGGATAAGAATTTAATGAGAGAATGCAATGGCATGCTTATCATAATGCTCAATAAATAATCACAGTGACACTCTCAGAGCATAACAATACCCTTGTTTTACTTATAAATAATAAATGTAGTAAAATATATTTTGAAATCTCTGAAAACACTGGGTATTAATTACCCTAGGATAGAGTTTATCAATCCTTCTCCAGGAATACTGATTAGTTGTCATTGCCCATTTACTTACCCCTTTTCCCCTCTCCAATCTTCTTTCTAGATCTTTCCCATGTCCCCTCTAGTAAAACCCTTCTAATGTAAATCAATCTTCCTATACATACAAGTGTTCACAGAATGCTACTTATACCTCTTTGTCTGAAACAAAATTTTGCTTTTTCCTGCTGTAACTTTCTTTTGTTCTATCAGCCATTCTTCTGTATTTCAGGCATTGGATCAAATAGCCATTTATCACTTCAAGACTATTATTCTTCCTCTTTGATACAGAAAAGCCCTCTTTTTTCAAGGTTCATGACAGGTATTCTACCCTCTATCCAACCTGCCATGTGCAGACCTCCTAGCCATATGGCCTTGTTATTTAAAGTCTTTAACAACAGGCCTTCAATTGTTCAGTCTTCACAGAAGCTTCTAAGGCGAGGTATAAGTCGTTCAGCAGTTTAATCATAGGGACTCTCCTCCCTCCCATCTCAAAAGTCTTTACCTCTCACACCATAGGAACCTACTCTCATAGTCACACTTTGGACCTCTCCAAACACATATTAATGATACTATATGCCAAGCACTTCTGAGTATACAGCACTGATCCAGACAGACAAAATCCATGCTGCAATGGGACTTGCTTTAACGAAGGGCTACTCTATCCACAATGTTCTTATACCCTATTTCAAGTGTACTTCTTACTGTCCTCTCTGATATCTCTGCATACTTAATAACCCTTAACATTCCTCCAGGGTAAAGCCTGATCATGGCTTTACTTTTTTCTACAAACTCCATGTTGTATCAAGGTTTTAATCATTATCTTGTTTTTACCAATGTTCCTCGTCTTTGGGCACTTCCAATCCACTACTTTATTAGGCACACGATTCCTTTGCTATACGCGTCAGAGTCCTGCTAGATAGAATCAGATAACCAAGCTTACCATTGTGACATTAAAGTGTCCAGCTTCAGATAGGGTTTCAATTGAGTAGGCCAGATGATTTTTTGTTCATGGCTTTAAGTTCTTAAGTCCTTAACTTTATCATTCTACTCAAAGACTCTGCTACTCCTTCAAATCCTTATCTATAAGCAGATGAACCTTCTTCCTATTTTACAAGAACATGAAATCACTCAACTGTAAATTTTTTTTGCTACCTGTAATTATCCATATATGTGCTCAGATTTTCATTCCTCAACAAGTATTTATTGAAAGCCTACTACATGTCAAGTTCTATTCTAGGACCTTGGAATACATCAGAGGATAAATATGGCAATGTTGTCTTCCCTCATCTAGCT
>NW_005324635.1:0-1538 GCF_000412655.1 Myotis brandtii | reverse complement strand
TCAGAGAGAGGAAGGGAGAGGGAGAGAGGGATAGGAAATATCAATGATGAGAGGGTACTATTGATTGGCTGCCTCCTGCACGCCACCCTCTGGGGATGGAGCCTGCAACCAGCCGGGCTTGACTCTGCTCTGGAAATGCTTTCCAACCTTGCAGAAGGCCCGCCTCCCTCTGAGCGCCAGGTCCCCCTGAGCACCGTGAGGCTGGGCTGGTTCCTGGAAGCCCAGGGCACGTGGGCCACAGGGTCTAGGAAGGCAGCAACCTCACCATGAGGGTTCCTCTATGTGGTGGGGCCGTGAGCAGGCACTGAGGGGGATGGGGAGGGGGACCCGAGGGGGGGCCCTGAGGGGGGCTCTGCCTCCCAGGGACCCAGTGCTGCCGCCACAGATGAGGAGACGGGCTCAAAGCAGCGAAGCAGCTCCCTCAGCGAACACAGCCGGACTGGAACCCCCGTGAAGTCCCATGATGCCCCCTCTGCCAGGGACACGGGCAGAGCAGGAGTGGGCTGCCTTTCCTGAGCCCGTCCCTTCAGGGGCCCGGGACCCCTGGCCCTTCTTAGGTGCCCAAGTGTGGGCACCCCGTTCTTGTCCAGAGCGGCAGTGGACATGTCTGTCATACCCGCGCACACAGTCGCTGGGCACTGACCCCCGCTCGGTCCCAGGTGCTTTACGGTGTTAATGCACTGGCTCCTCACACCCACCTCGTTAGGAAGCTAAGCCCCATTAAACAGAGGAGGAGACTGAGGCACCCCCTGCAGCCTCCCCAGCTGCCCATGCGCACACCTTCCCCGGAAGGAGGCCTCATCTCGCCCTGAGCCCCCCAGCCTGACACTCTGCCTCCACTTCCACACACACACACCCCACCCCACTCCCAGGCCGTGGGGCAAGGACACCAGGAGGCCGGGGCCACGCGGGGCTGGCTGCAAAGAGCCCGTGGAGACCCAGGGGTGTCCCAATCCCACACTCCTACCTGGACACCCCAACCGGGCCCTGGACACCCCAACTAGGACAGCGGCACCACCGGTCTAGAGCCTCCTGGCGCGAGAAAGCTATCCTGCGGCGCCATCTAGTGGCGGGAGAGGCCGCCTGGCCCGCGAGTCCGGCTGAGCCGGGGACGCTTTCAGGATTCCCCGGCCCAGGCGCCCGCCTTCGCTGCAATGGGACCAGCTGAGCCGGGGACGCTTCAGGATTCCCTGGCCCAGGCGCCCGCCTTCGCTGGGACAATGGGATGCAAAGAATTCCTCCAGCCCGGCACTGTGGGCTGACCACCCCAGGTCGGGAGCTGACTCACCCATCCCACGAGCACAGGGACAGCTCTACCCGCCGCCCTCAGGCGTCCCAAACCCAACCTTCGTCTAATTCGTGCCTTTATGAAGCACTTATGTACGTCGAGCACTGTTCCAGGGCCTAGAGAGATAACGATGCACAAAACAAGATCCCTGCCCTTGTGGCGCTTAAGGTGGGGCGCGATGCGGAAGCACAATAAGCAACGAACATAAGAAATAAGAAAACAATCTGGTGATTTTAGAAGCAGGAAAAAG
>NW_005324634.1:0-1538 GCF_000412655.1 Myotis brandtii | reverse complement strand
CGCTCTATCCACTGAGCCAAACCGGTCAGGGCAATTATTAGCAATTTTTAATGTAGAGTAGAAATATCATACTAAATAACTGATCAAAAGTGAAAATATACAAAGAAGAATTAAAACAGAGGCCAAGTACTGCTCTGGTATCAAGTTCCCTCCATTGCCCAACTGTGTAATCTTTGTTCCTGAACCTCCTTCCTTAGAGGTAATATGGGGCTAATAATGCTCCTTATTCTACATACAGTTTCGTTGTGAAGCAGCATTTAGTATCAGAGTCAGAAGTGCCATTCCACATGCTTTAAAGGCAGTAATAATCAATGAACAGAGGATTCTTAGAGCTAAAAAAAGAGGTCAAAGATTAAGAGGATATACTTGGGCACCTAGTGAGATTGTTAAGAGGACAGTTGTCAACTAGAAGGTCA
Organism: Myotis brandtii; assembly: GCF_000412655.1. Classification (NCBI taxonomy): domain Eukaryota; kingdom Metazoa; phylum Chordata; class Mammalia; order Chiroptera; family Vespertilionidae; genus Myotis; species Myotis brandtii. The sequence goes on along the minus strand of NW_005324634.1, from coordinate 1,122 downwards.
GTAATATAAAATATAGGAAATTAAAAATTATCACAAAACAGTGAGATTATTGGTAACAAAAAAGATACTAAGCTATTTGTAAAAATAAGCGGAATTAAAAACAAAGTAATTTTTTGAAAAGTATTAGGATGCAACTAATATTAAATGACTACATCTGAATATCTCAATGGTTTTTATATCCTTTATAAATCTGAAGTTAAGTACTGAAGTTATAGAACTATGACTATAAAATATATAAAGAGGCACTCCCAAAATAATGTGATTTTGTCATACATGTTGTAGTTCAAAGACTTGTACAAATTTAATGAAACTTATTCTTGAAAAATAATGCAATGGCTAACAATTCTGTTCTTTATTTTTTAGCATACGGCGGCATCAAGAAAGAAGAGCAATTATGACTCCCATTTTAACAGATTTTTCTGTCCGAATAACTGGAGCACCTGCCATCATTTTCACCAAAATAATTTCTCCAGAAAATATGCACACTGAGGTCAGAGCATAATTTAGGTCTCATTTTAGTCTTAATAATGGAGCAGCTCCTCTTTGTATGTTAGGGGTTTTCATATTTTCAGAGCACAGAATATTAAATTAGCTTGTTAATAAGTTACTGTTGCAGCTATTATTGAGCACTTTCTAGTACTGTTCACTTATTACTTTTATGTAATAACTCGTTCAATCCTCATAATAATTATATTTGCTTCTATTGCCCTCATTTTACAGATGGGAAAACTGAAGTATAAAAAACTAATCCAAATAACTTGTCCAAATGTTCACAAGTAGTAAATGGCAAGCATGCTATGCACCCAAATGGTCTGGCTTCGGACCATACACAACCTGTACAACCTCTTTCTAATGAAAGCACCGATATTACTGACAGATAATTTAGAGTTCTCAATTGGATTACCTTACATAGTCTTCACAACATCCTTATGAGATAGATGTTATTAGTAGCCATGTTTTATGAAGGAGGAAACAGCAAAAGAGATTAGGTTACTTGACTTGATCCGTGTTAGCCAATTATTGGTGGGTCCAGGTTTCAAGTCTGATCACTGTGTATCAGTGACTCCATGCCTAGAGCAGAAATGTAATAATAATGTGGTTCATTATAACTTTAAAAAGTTC
>NW_005324633.1:0-1538 GCF_000412655.1 Myotis brandtii | reverse complement strand
TCCTGCTGCCACTCATGCTGAGGTCAGTGACTCTGAGCATTTTCATTACAATCTTTTCACCTAATTAGAGTTTAACAAGAAAAGTAAGAGAGAGAATGCAAAATTACTTTAAGATTGGTCATTGCCATCATTTCAAAAGTGCTTTGACTCCACAATAAGGAAATTCACCACAAGGTAGAATGTGGAGCAATAGAATTTTTTTTATTTAATTGAATATCTTTATTCAATTAGTATTTCAAAAATTGTTTTTCTCTATCTTTGGTAATACTAAATCTAAAAAGGAGTAACCTAATACACTTTAATTCAAATATTAAAAAGATGACTTTAATAAGTGGTTTTCAGCAATTGTACACAATTAATATGGATTAGATAGTTTTTGTAAAATTGCTCTTGCATCATATTTTTAACCATAATAATTCATGTTTTCATAACATTCCTAAAGGGTTAATATCCAGAAGAATTACATTTAAACTAATGTTTCTCTAGTAAATACTTAAGAATAATTGAATTTGCAATTTCACTTTGACTGATAATGGCTTTCTAAAAATAGGCATCTCTAATTATAATCACAGAATATTCTCTTTCTCTTGTTTGAACAACTTCTCCCAAGAAATCTATAACCTGTTTAAAAAAACACAAAAACAATCCACATAAAATATTCTTAAGTGAAACTCCTAATGGAAAAGATTTATCACTAGATATAAAGTTATCCACTTGAGTAATCAAATAATGTTAGAGACTATTTCATTTAGATAAACTTTTATGTTTTACAGATTTTTAAAATGTATAATCATTCCATTTTCTAATTGGCCATTTGTTGAACAGATTAAGAGATTTAATGCCATGTTGTGTGTATGTGTTCGTGTTCATCATTTTTAAGTGGGTTATTAGAGGCATTCTTCCAGCCAAATATTTTTTCAAGTGTTTCCCACTGCTTGTAATTCTTTGAACCTGGTGGGCACACTCTGTGGTAGGCAGAATTCTAAAGGTGTCCCCTCAAGATTCCCATTCCTGGTTACAATCAAACACTAATCTAGGTACTGCTATGAAGGTATTTTGCAGATGTAATTAAGGTTACTAATCCATTGACCTTAAAAAAGGAAGATTATCTTGGATTATGCCAGTGAGATCAATACAGTCACATGAACCCTTAACAGCACAGGAGGAAGGCCGAAGAGTCAGAGAAATGAGCACAAACAGATGAAGCAGAAGAGATGGTCAGATACATTTGAAATGTGACAAAGACACAACCCATTGTTGCTGTCTTTGAAGCTGTAGGAGGGGGACTAAGAGCCAAGGAATGAGGGTGATCTCTGGAAGCTAAGAGAGACCCCTAGCTGACAGTCCCAAGGAAATGCGCAGTACTGTAGTCGCATGGAACTGAATCCCGCCAACAATGTGAATAAATGTGAAAGTGGAGTCCTCCTCCAAGCCTCCAAATAAAAGTCTCGTCTGCTGATAAGCCCCTCTAGTGAATTCTTTAGTGCAGTTAATGTACTCTTTGGCTCTGTGGTTTCTGTTTGGGATTTTCTATCTCT
>NW_005324632.1:0-1538 GCF_000412655.1 Myotis brandtii | reverse complement strand
TTTTTTTCTTTTTTTAAGGTCATAGAAAATAATAGATTTTGTTACCTAGTAGATTAGAAAATTAACTCGTAGAAATATTGTGAGTATTAAGTGAGGAAATGAATAAAAATCAGATCGCTGTATGCCTGGAATATAGCATGCCCTCAGCAAATCTTAGTTTTTACTATTAATATAATGATATAGTATACTTAGAGGTAGATAGGAGAGCAGATGGATAATAATATAAGAATAAATATACTTGAATTTTAAAGTCTCTTACATATGAGGTATTTAGTTGTTTTCACTTAAGCATCACAATAATATAACTGGGTGCAAATACTCCTCATCCTAATTTTATAGATGAAGAAACCTAGACACAGTGTAGCTGATCTGTTCAAATATCCAGAGTCAGAAAATGGCCATAGGACAGAAACCCACTTACGCCTGCTGGCAGAGCCCATGCCAACAACTTATCTGCTGCTCCAGATGTGAACCGAGCCTCTGACTCTCTTCAGAATTAATATACAAATTCATCGCAGGCTCTCTTCTTGAGCTCAGAAGTGACTTCACTGGTGATTCAGGTCTAGCCTCAGAACGGACTCCGAAACCAGCTCTATAGAAGTGTGTGTTGAGCCAACCCAGTGAGGGGTTTGACTTAGTTTTCCTCTGGATCAGCTGGACGTTCCTGCTCATACAATTATTTTCAAGTTCTGTCCTTCTAGATTCTGGTCTAGAAGCAAAACCACCGCCACTGCTCAGGCACTCTTGGCTCTAGCTGGCAGCTTAGATGGGAATGTCAGCCTGCCCAGTGGCTCTGCCTTGCACGTGCTCTGTCTGGAGGCTGTATTAATAAGGCTTCTTCCCCTCTTCTCTTTCAGCCAAGGACCAGACAGAAAAGCAAACCTTGAAGAGTGGTCACAGCCCATGCCTGCCAAGGACTGTCCATTTCAGCGAAGTATTCTTTCTGGTAAGCCACTGGAGAGTTTCCAAAGAATTAGAGTTATCTTGGATTGTGCTGCATTTGCTAAATACATTGCCAGGCCACCAGAAGGTGGAGGGCAGGTTTAATTTGAGAATAGTTATGGCTGGTTTTCAAGGCCAAAGTGAGATACTTTTTTTTTCTTTGCTGGGAAGGATAATGCCACTCAGCCGGGTTTGACAGAAGTGTGTGGTCCACACTATGCAATTTTCAGGCAGATGGTGGACAGAAAATGTTTCCAATACAAAGATGACAACATATTTGTGTTTAAGTGCCCATATCTATGAAAATGTCTGGCTTAACATAGGCCCTCCAAAGACCATGTCTTTGACTGAACTCTACACTAGATACTTTAAAAGGGATACTGCATAGCCCTGGCCCCTGTGGCTCCTATGGAATGTCATCCTGTGCACAGAAAGTTTGCAGGTTTGATTCCCAGGGAGGGCACATACCTAGGATGCAGTTTTGATCCCTAGTGGGGGTGCGAGGCAGCTGATGGATGTTTCTTTCATACATCAATGTTTCTCTTCCCCTCTCTCTAAAATCAGTAAAAACTATATCTTTGGGTGACTATTAAAAA
>NW_005324631.1:0-1538 GCF_000412655.1 Myotis brandtii | reverse complement strand
TAGAACAATTATTGGTTACAGAATAATATGTGATGAAGGGAAAAATAAGCAAGGGAGAAGAGAAGTTGTATTGGGTGCAATTTCAGGGAAGGATGCCAGTGAGGTGATATTTGAGAGACAACCTAAAGGAAGTGAGGAAACAAATTGTGCTTCAGTCTAAAAGGAGAGCCTTCTAGCCAGAGCTTTGCAAGAGCACAGGCCCTGAGGCAGGAGCGAGTGGTGTGTTTGAAGAAATGGTGGCCAGTATTACTGGCAACTAGTGTGGAAGATGAAAATGAGCAGGAAATGAGTCAGTGAAATGGCAGGGAGCGAGAGTGTGTGGTATGGAACCTCGTTCTTCCTTAGAATAACATTCTAATTCATATTTCTCATATCTTCAAGTCACTGTTCAGTATGTATGTTATTAATTTTTTTGTTTCTGGAATTAGCAATGTTTACCTTATGCAGACAAGAAGGCAGAGATACAAACTAATTATGGTATATTCAAGAGATACACTTATTCAGAAAAAAATTTCTTACCCAATACTTCCTCAAGGTTGACAATCAGTTAAAATAAATAATATTATTGTGTTATGTTTTCACATTATATATTTTATAAATGTAAGTTAGAGTAAGAAAAAAATGTCTTAAACAAAATCTCAAACCGAGATTATAGGACACAAAGTAATGAATTTGATTATATAAAAATTAAGATTTTTGTTTTGCTGAGAAATCATTAACAAAGTAAGAGATGAAGAAGATAAGAGAAGGTATTTACAGTTTTAAAAATATTGTGTATAATGTATCAGCAATAATAGACACCAATTCTAAAAGAAAAATGTACAAGAAATAAGAACATCATAATTTATGTAAGGAAAGCAATCTGTGGGAAAAGAAAGTGTTAATATTATTTTGAAAAAAAATGCTTGGAAATCAGAGGCATGAAATTTAAGTTTCGCAGTTATGATGCCAAAAAGCTATTAGACTACTAGTAGCAAAAATTAGGAAACTGGATAGCATAAAGTGTTGACAGGGTAGAACATATATAGGAATGCTTTTTATCCTATGGGATTGTAGAATTGTGAAGAAATTTGGAATAATGTGGCACTGAAAATTCACAGTCAGTATTCATCCAAACTTAATTATAGCAATTCCTATCATGGATTTATATCCTGAAGCAATTTTCCATATTTAATAAAAGAACAGGTAGAAATTTATTTATTACAGTAATAATTTAGTAAGTCACACCTAATAGGTGTTCACCATCAAATGCATATCATGGAGTAACATGCACAAGATAGAAGCAGCAGATTGGATGTATACATAACAACATGAATGAATAACTCAAAAATAATAGAAATTACAGTAACATTTATGTGAATTACAAATTACTTATATTCAAAGCAATACACATTTTCCAAGAACACATGTAAATGAGGAAGAGGAACATGAAAGTAAGATATGGATCTAGAAAAGAATGTTTCAAATTACTATTTTTTTCTCTTCATGCTAAAACTCTACTTGAAAATATCCTATATAATAAAGAGCTAATATGCTAA
>NW_005324630.1:0-1538 GCF_000412655.1 Myotis brandtii | reverse complement strand
AAATAAAAAAGGAGCTAAATTTATGGATTGTAGGGTCATAGAGAAGAGTAAACTCAAAGGCTTGACATATTAAAGAAAGGAGAGGCTAGTGTGGTTAGATGAACATGCCTGATACTGAGAGATTGGGAGCTACTCCTGTACAAATTCCTATGGGACCTGTTTAGGTATTCTAAAATGTAGCCTAGTTCACAGATATAAGCTTACATGTGGAGCACCCCTTCCTGTAAGATATTTCTTATATCAATGCATGTTTACAAAACACTATATATAGATTTGGAGAAAAAAGCATATACTCTTTTGAAGCCCCCCTTATATCCAGTATCTCAAGGACTTCTTTCCCAAACCCCATGGCCGGTCAGTAAGTGAAGCAATGGATCAAGAGGAAAGAAATGATTCTGCTTTCAAATGAGAAAACCATGACCCAGAAACTTTAGATACGCACTTAGAGAGAGACCGAGTCCCTGGTGCCCATAAGTCCTGACCTCCACTCAGTCTGACTGGCCTGCTCACTGTGTGTGAATCAGCACAGCACTGGGGGTTGACCAGAGTGAGCTGCACTAAGAAGGTCCAGCTAATGGATCCTCCTCCTTCTCCAATGTCTGCACAGTGTTGCCTCCTCTAGGAAATCTTCCTGTTTTGCCACTTAACCCGACCTCTCCTTCCTCCAGAGAGGCACCCTCTCTTAGGACCTCACTGTATATCTTTCCATGTGCATGTCTTATTTCCCCACAAGAGAATGACCTTCATTCATTTAATGTCCTTTCATAGGGCATGGTTTACTGATATTGAATGAATGAATGAATTCATGTGGGAGGACTAAATGAAAATATTGAATAGACCCAAAATTCCACTCCTAGGTATCCATCTCAAAAAATGTCTACATACAGATCTGCGTGCAAATGTTCATAGCAACTTTATTCATAACAGCCTGCAAACTAGAAACAACTTAATGCCCAGCAACTGGGGAAGAGATAGATAATTTTGATATATCCATGCAATGAACTAAAAAAGAACAAACTACTGATACATGCTACATTGTGGATGGACCTCAAAATTTCTGTGCTAAGTGGAAGAAGCCAGACATAAGAGCCCATGCATTATATGATCTTATTCATATGAGGTGTTCAGAAAAGGAAAATTTATAGGGACATGACGTAGATGAATGATTATCTGGGGTTAGGGACAGGAATGGGCTTACTATAATTGAGCACAGGGGATCTTACTGGGGGAGAAAATGAAATTTTATAAAATGGATTTACAGTAATGGCTGAATCACTTGGTAAATTAACTAGAAATCATTGAATTATACAATTATACAATTATATAAAGGGAGGTATATTTTATGATATGTAAAAAATATCTCAACAAAGCTATTTGTAAAAAAGAATAAAAATAATTTTCAGGACCACTAGGGGGTAGGATGAAAATGAAAATGGAGGCAGATGTTGTTCTGCCTCCTCTGCAATGTAAACACATTAATATAAAGACCTAGTACAACACTCCATACTCTAGAGCAGTGATGGCGAACCTTTTGAGCT
>NW_005324629.1:0-1538 GCF_000412655.1 Myotis brandtii | reverse complement strand
TGTGGAGACTCAGCCAGTAGTGCTCTTCCCTCCTCCATGCTCCTCCCATAGCCCTGCCCATGTGCCCATCTATCCTAGCATCTTCCCTGCAGTTACTGCCCCACGAGGCTGTGAATCCTTTAAAGATGGCCACTCTTGTACATGTCCCATGTACCACTTGTTAAGCTGCTTAACAGAGCATTTTGCACATAGCAGGAGGTCAAGTATTTGTTGAAGCAAATTCATGGAGGTCACACAATTAGCAGATAAGGACACTGGCCTCCTGACCGCCTTGTCTAACGGTCACTGCTCATGTGTGAAGGGACCTGAGGTGTCAGGCTGGGACCTGAAGGGCTCATCGTAAGCTGCCCTGTTTCTTGAAACCGAATGCTTCCCTTCCTTCGGAACAGTCTGGGGGGCCATGCAGAGTGGCAGACGGGAAAGGGGGGAGAACTGGAACCCAAGACGGATGTGGTTGTGGGGAAAGGTGACGCTGTTTATGTGAAATGCACGTGCTCTCTCTCTGGGAGACCAAAGGCCAGAGGACGGGCCTGCAATAGACCACGTGGGGAAGAGCTGCTGAGGACCCGGGTTTATTTGAACAGCAGAGGGCGGCAGGGGGTAGTGCTTCCTCCTGGATGAAAAAAACCACCACCATGTGGTCCATCGCCCCTTCGTTCTTCCTGCTGGAGAGAATGCCAGTGTCTCCTGGATGTTCCTTCAGAATGGGAGGGCAGGGAGGTAGCAGGAGAGAACGACAGGTAAAATCAACCAGCACCGAGGAGCAAGCTGAGCTCTGAAGACACCTTGAGTCCATTTTTCTTGCCAGTCAATCAATGCCCAGGATTCTGACTCGACGTCCTGACAGTGAGGCTGAAATCTGTCTAGAAGAGCAGGTAACCACCGACTCCAGAAAATCGCCCCACCCCACCTTTTCTAAACCCTCAGTACCAGCCACAAAACACAGTTCAAAGCTACACAGTGAGAACGCGACAGGAATAAACATGGTCAAAAGAAACTCAAAATAAATGCCCTAAACTGAACTCAGCTGCTCGAATGAACCAGCGTTTCTATTCTCTGCCTCTTCCTTCTATGCCCTTTGTGCTGGTTCATGGGAATCTGTGTTCAGAGGAGGAGGGAAAAGGGTGTTAGATGATTTTCGGTAACGAGAGTTGGCGATTCAATGACCAGATCTAAGAAAAACAATTTCTAAAAATTTAGGTTTGATTTCTGGTTTGGAGGTTTAACCCTTGATGTTTTCAAACTGGCCAGACCAGACATGATTTTCTGAATTTTTAGAAAATAGTTTTCTAAATGTTTAGAAAATCTTCCTACCTCTGCTCATTCCTAAATGAACACAAGCTGCAACTGAACACAAGTAAATGCAACTCAATCCCAAACGGCAATAGAACCGTCTCTGAACTGGTTTCTTACTTCCCAACTCTTTTCATTATCATTTAGTTCTAAGTATTTCTTCTTCAACTTTGATTTATCTCTTTGACCTAATTGTAATAGAAATATCTTATAATTTCTAAACGTATGAGATTTTTAAAAATTAT
>NW_005324628.1:0-1537 GCF_000412655.1 Myotis brandtii | reverse complement strand
ATTCACATGCTTGAGAGTATATTTGTAGAACATTCCTGAAGTATACTTTTGAGTCAAAAATATGTGCATCAGTAATTTCATAGATATTGTCAAATTACCTTCCACAGGAGTTGTACCAATGTATACTCCACCAACAATATACATGTTTCTTTTGCCTATGCTCATGACAACAGTGTACCATATCATAGTATAGTTTAAAATTGAAATTTATACCTTTAAGAAGCAATAGTTTTTTTCATTAAAAATACTTTTATAGAAATCATTCAAGAATATATTGCCTACTTCCCTTGCCTTCTTCTATAGCTCATATTCAAATGAATCCTCCTAATCTTTCTTTGATGTTTAGCTGCCATCATTGTGAACATCAATTCTGTGCTCTAATGCACCGATACCTTAAGGGGTAGTGATGACTAGGGGCTTTTTGCTAGGCGTGGGACTGGGTTCAGAATACCATGCCTCTATTGTTTTTCTGGCTACATAATTTCTTTCAGCTGTTGCTTTGTATGTAAGTGAGTATCCCCTTGGCTTCTAATCTGTTTCCTTAATTAATATTATAACATTGGAGGAAGAGAGTGAAAGAGGTTCTTAGTCTTCAAAATAATAGCTACTATTCATTAAGTGTCTTTTATGTTTCAGGCAGATGTTTACATGTGTTATCTTATCCAATCGTTATTGAGATCTTATATGGTAGATATTATTTGCATTGTACTGATAAATTTTACTGATAGGCTCTTGACATTTATAAATGGGAGACCTGGGATTCAATATTGTAATGACCTGATCGGTTTTCTCCTTCCTCCAGAAGAAAATGTATGAGTTTTGTGACAACTGTTTTCCTCACTGTTCAAAGACCCTTTTCTCCACTTACGTTTGGATTCCCAGATGTGTTCTTGGGGCCTGGAGTTACTCTACCTGTGACCTCTGGAAGCACAGGGCACTACTGCACATTACTTTACACTTAATATGCATCAAAGCCTGAAGCTAAGAGTATCTTAATGTGAACCAAAATAACTAAAGAGCCAGGTCAGCAATCATTTTAGCAATAAATGTCTGCTTCATTATATTGTGAACTCTCTAATGAAATTCCTTTTCAAAGGGTTTTATGTGAAGCATGTGACAAGCAGTATATTCTGGTTTTGAATCAGCAAGGAGATTCAAAGCGCTTGGCATCTGTGGCATACAGGTGGCTGATTTATCACTTCCTATCTGGCCGAGCTACATCTGAAGTTTCTTTACTGTTGCTGTGTCACAGGATGGGCCTTGGCTTCTTCTTGACCACTGAGTGCCACAGAATATAAATGCCCAAAGCTCTGAAAAAATTTTTATTTTCTTGAGTTCAATTTGTTTTCCTGCCACTTACATTTAATGAACTAGCTCCATAGCATTCTGATGCAATCCTGGGAAAGGCTCATTTCTCCTATAGCTTCTCAGTCTCCAGTACCTGTATCCTGAAAAGCCAGGTTCCTCTCAGGTTAAGGATTCAGCACCCAGGATTCAGGTCTCTTGCTATCTATCTATCTATCTATCTATCTATCTA
>NW_005324627.1:0-1537 GCF_000412655.1 Myotis brandtii | reverse complement strand
ATTTTTGTGCACCGGGCCTCTAGTATATATATAACAACTACTACATCTTAAATTATGAGGGATGCAAGTGAAATGTTTCTTAAAGAGATATTTAAAACCCTGACAGCTTACATTAGAAAAGAGGGGAGGCTGAAATAACAATGAACTAGATTTCCAACATAGGAAGTTAGATAATGAACAAGCAAGTGAGCACAAGGAAAACAGGCGGAAGGAACTGATAATGAATTAGAAGCAAACTGCGCCAGATGCCTGGCATGTCACTCAGATCCGTGGGCTCCCCTGAGGTGCCAGCAGTGGCCTCAGAAACAGGCAGGTTCCCTCCCAGCTAACGGCTGTCACCCCAAGCCTGCCCAGCTCCCCTCTCTCAGGTCCTGCCTCCTGGTTTCTCTGATGCACTGGAAGTAGGGTGCCAACAGGATCCCACTCAGCACTCAACCCTGAGCAGCCCAGAAGTACAGGAGGCTAACACCCCACGGGTAACTCCACTGGCGGGAGGCGGGAGCCCCAGCCTTCAATCCTCCGACAGACAAGTCTGGGAGAACTCTACACCCTCCCCAACAGGTCCCAGCCTGGTCGAGCCCCAGCTGCTCACAGCAGTTAGCACCCCAAAAAAACGCATGCATTATTTCAAAGTAGGTTGATTAATCATAAGCAAAGGGTTTGTTAGTTTTGTTGTTTTGGTTTTTTTTGTCATCAGGTCTTTAAAATTGCCATCATCCAGAACACATTCTCAGACCTCAATGCAATTAAATTACAAATCAATAATACGAAACTCAAAAGCATGTTTAGATCATTTAAATGCTCTCTTAAATGACTCTTGAGTGAGGAAATGACCGTGGAAGTTGTGAGACACGGGTTCCACCTGAGTGGATGGCCAGCAAGAACTCCGGATTTCATAACAGCTAACCACCATCCCTAGAAACAGCTACAGCAAATCAGACAACGTAAAAGTGAGCTCACTGCTAGCCAGAGGATATAGAGGAGAGAGCAAGTGTGGGAGGGAGTGGAAGGAGGGAGGAGAAGGGGAAGGAGAACATATTATGACTGAGAACAATGAAAGATGGGATTTAATTGCAGCGAAAATTAAAAATGCACTTACGAGATACTCTAAGTAACTTTATCCAATGAATCTGAAGCCAGCAATGAAATGGATAACCTTTACAAAAGTAAAAATCACCAAAATTGGATCAAGAAGAAAACAAAAGCCTGAATAAGCCTATAAACCCTTATATAAATTCAAGGAGTAGTCAAAATTTTCCCACTCCCCCCAGGCATCCCAGACAGATTTTTACATAAATTTTCCCAAATGTTCAAGAAATCAATCATCTTCATCTTACACAAATTGTTTCAAAGAATAGAAAAAGAGGCTGTGCTATAATCCATTTTAAGATGCTAATATAAGTTTGATAATAAAATTGGATGAGTAAGATATATATGTACAACTCAAACACAGACTTACTACACAGAGTGAGGTAAAAGTAGGTTTACAGTTGTTTGTAAGAAAAATAATACAATAATTAATAAATAATAACACAAG
>NW_005324626.1:0-1537 GCF_000412655.1 Myotis brandtii | reverse complement strand
AAAAAAAGGTGTTTTTTCTTCCAGAATTGAGTAGGTCAATAAGAAATTTGATTAACAAATATCTGATGCCTGTGACTTTTTAATTACAAGAAATTCTTGAGATTTTATTCTATTACCTCAGTTATCTATTACATCTGTATAAATTGTATACATATATTACCATGATAAAATACCTTATTGCCTAAATTAGCTTGTCTTATTGTGCAATTCTGTTAACCCCAGGCTTTCCATTTTTCATCTGAAAATCAAGGGCTGAACAACTTGTTGTCCCAAACTATTCTTTCTTTATAATTAAATTTATTGGGGTGACATTGGTTAACATTAATATTCTAACTTTGTGTTGTTTTGTTTTCTTTTTTATACACTTAAGTATCAAATGTAAGTTATTTTAAGTCTATGAGATTTAAAAACATTGTCTCCACCATTATAACGAAAAACAAATAAACATTTTTATCTTTCATAAAAATGAGAAATTACTGCCTGAGAAATTGATTCAACCAAATTCTGATATATGTAAGTTAATAAAACATGTTATTACACATATTTTAAAGCATTACCTATAGACATATGGTATGGTACAATTATGAGTTATGATACAATTATGGTACAATTATGAATGAAGGCTGGTGATGAGAGTATTTGTAAAACATATTGTTTCTAAGGCAACTGAAATAATTTTATAACACATTTACTTAAATTCCAAGAAAACCCAAGCAGTTGAAATTTATGGCCTCTATATTTAGAGAAACTAGGATTTAGCTAGATTAAGTTATGTGAATCAAAATCTCACTAATAAAAATAGAATCAGGATTTGTATGTTTGGATTCTTAATACAGAGGGCACTAGTTATCAAATTAGCATTGCCTCTTTTCCTTTGAGTTAATTTTAGGTAGTTTCTATAATAAAAATAAGAGAAAAAAGAAAATTGGCCTGAGAGTTGATCATGCTTAAATAAACTCCTTATATCTTTCCCAGGATTAGGTTAGTGCCTATGTTTCATTAGAAGCTTCCTTTAATTCCACTAACAGTCTTGTCAAGCACAGTATGGAAAGGCCTTCAACAACAATGGGGTCTTATTGTTTAAATCCTTAATATGTGCCAAGCACTATTCTAGGCATTAGGGCTTAAGATACAGAGAATGAAACCAAACAAAATCATGTGCTCATGTCTCCTAGAGTTAGAGGAGAAGCTTTTTGGGAAAACAGACCTACCTAGACTACAGCAAAGGGCATCCATTCCAGCTCTGGTAACTAACATGCCAGCTGTGGTAATTGACATACTTCATCTTAAACATGAAGGGACAACTTAGGATCACCAGGCAGGAGGAAAAGCAAGTGTATGGAAGATGAACAAACAGAAAAAAACTGCTGATAGAGAAAACAAACTATTCAGGCCACTGAAGGAGTCATTTCTAAGGGTACTTTAAAAAGTGTCCTTTGAACTATTTTAGAAGAAATTAAACCCAAAGATAAAAAAGCAATAGAGACACTACAAAAACTTTTACAAATTAAAAATATAAGTTAAAATAAAAGTAAAG
>NW_005324625.1:0-1537 GCF_000412655.1 Myotis brandtii | reverse complement strand
CAAGCATATGAGGAAGGATATGACTTGTGATCTGAAAGAAATGTATGTGCCCAAGAAGTTTCATTTTGCACTAAAACTGCCTCCTCCTCTATAGACCTGTCTATGGAGCAAGTGGTGTCTTTCTGTGAGGGATATGTGAATCCTAAATCGACAGAAATAGGTATAAAAGTAAAGAACAAAAGGTCACAAAATGGCAAAAATAAATAATGTATCTTCTATTTAGTCAAACCTGTAATAGTGAAGGGATCCATAGGCAAAGGGGACTTAGAAACCACCCGATGATCTTTGACCCTGTAGCATCGCTTTCTGATGTGTTAATTGGAGTGCACATTAAGCACTTGCTAAAAAGAGAGGAATGTCACTACAGCATCGTAATGCTTCCATGGCAACTCAATGTCAAGATGTCATTCCATGATCCTGTGGCACTCTGTATGAAGAAAAGCTCATTCCAGCTTCTCAATCTCACTGCTATTCTGGAGGGTCTTACTGACAGCAATATAAGGAGCTATTGTTCCACTTCTTAGAAATGAGATAGTGGTAGGAACAAGAGCTGTTATTGAAAACTCATCATAGTTTATTATTTCCATCAAAGAAAAGAAGGAAGTCCTCAGGCAGGCCTAGCTGAAATATTACAGGGGCTAAAGGTGAACTTGAAAAACCTTTCATTTTAAGCTTGCAGCTGCTGTGTACACTCAAAATACTGTGAGGAAAAACTTGCCTGAGAACAACAACTATGAAATTGAGCAACATTTATTAATCTTTGGTTATTTCTCTGTAGTTGTTCAAGAGCAAGCAGCCACAAGTTAATATTTAGGGCCATTTAAGTGGAATAGTCTCATAAGTTGGGACTTCTCTCCAGTTTACCCAAAAGAATAAAAGCATAGGAAAAAATGTAGGATATTCACACACTGAATAAGAAGAAGTGATCTTTAGGGAGTCACACATATTATTTAAATTTTGGTCATTCTCAAATTTTTATGACATTGATTTTGGCTACTAAAGCTGTCCAATCCATTTGATAACTGTGGCCCAAAGAATGTCTATGTCAGCAACTGAACCAAGGGGGAAAACAGGCAAGAAGATATACCTAAAGTTTATTATTTATCATTTAATGCCCAGTTGTTAGAAAAAAAGAGTAAGACAGTTTGTAGATACAGGAAATTACATGGTAAGACGATAAGAAAAGCCTCAGATGGTTGGCCCATTGAGAAGTCTCTTAAGACTGACTTACTGTTTGAAAAGACTGATTAGTGATATCAGAGACTCATGTCCCTGGCCCTGGATATCTATCCCTTCCCTGAGAGATGAATCATAGCATGTAGCAGAAATATTATTATATTTCTAACTCAAAGGTAGTGACATGTAATGGAATGATATCACAAATAGATTCTTCAGTGTGTCATCTTCAGTTTAGTACCAGTAGTTAACCTATTGGAACAAAAGCAATCCATATTATTATAAGTGGCATTTTGAAAGAGATATTGACTTTGAAAACTCACATTTATTTAGCCTTATGGAGCTTATCTCAAAGAACTTT
>NW_005324624.1:0-1537 GCF_000412655.1 Myotis brandtii | reverse complement strand
AAAAAAAAAAAAGGAGAGGGGGAAGGAACATAGGAAGTGGAACAGAATAAATATTAGACAGAATGTTTGGCACTTAGGGAGGACACTCATGAAGTTGCACTATTGCTTGATCATAAAAGGACAATTTATTAAGAGCCATGTATGCTATCCATATGGCAGGCAATATGAAAATACGGAGAAGCGCTGGCTGGTGTGGTTCGGTGATTAGAAAGTTATCCCAGGCACCCAAGGGTCACCGATTTGATTCTCCATGAGGGCACATACCCAGGTCATGGGTTCAATCCCCAGTTGGGGCATGTTGGTGAGGCAACCTATTGATGTTTCTCTATCAGATCAATGTCTCTCTCTTTCTAATCAATGAAAAGCATATCCTTGTGTGAAGATTTTAAAAAAGAGAGAGAGAAATAGGAAGCAAGGTTGTTACTGTAAGTTCAGATTCCCGGGGCAAGCCCTGAGAAATGTATCCGTGTGAAAAAGTATGAGGGCACAAGTCACAAAGGGAAGAAAGGAGAATAGAGGATAGAGTATCAAGTCAGGGAGTGTGAGCTTGGCCTGATCGCCCAAGAGAATCCTGCATAACTGGCTTCCAAGTAAAATATACAAGATAAAAAACTAGATTTATAGATCTCCTGGAATGTTTTAGTAACATTAAACAAAAGATTCATTTCTAAATCAACTGAGACTATGTGGACCTTACCAACGTAGGATATTCTCTGGGCAGGAGGGAAATGCCTGTGTGTGAGGAAAATTGTACCTTCTTATAACAACATCTTCTTACGTGCCCCCCTGAGCAAGGTGTTTGCATATGGCTAATGTGCAAGGAACATGAAGATGATGAACACGCTTAAATTATGAGACAAAGAAAACCCATGGAGGTCCTGGAAGTGGAGATTTGCCTTTAATGCCTAAGAATTAGTAGAAAACCAAAGCACTTAACGATTTATAAATGATTCTGTATTGGCAGAATGTAGTAAATCTGTTTTGCTAATTCACAGTATTATTGTGATGATCAAGGGTAGAAAATATATTAAGAAACAAGGCTTGATGCACTTACATGAGTTTGTGATTTCTGATTCACAGTCTTTGCCATGTAGGAATTCCCACTGAGGACCCTTTAATACGGTGTGTTTATATATTTGAATACACAGTATATTTGTATGTATGTGTGGATACAAGTTTTTTTTCCCCTTACACATAGTGGTTAGCAGAATAATGCCCCTCTAAATATATCTGTGCCCTAATCCTCAGAACCCATATGGCAAACAGGAATTAAGGTAATAGATGGCATATAAATTGTTGATCAGCTGACCTTGGATTGGGGATATTATACTGAATTTTCTGAGTGGTTTATGTAATCAGAAGGGTCCTAGAAATTTGTAAGAGGAATACAGAGGAGGATGTATCAGAGAAATGCAATGTGAGAAAAAATCAACTGGCCATTGTTGGCTTTGAAGATGGAAGAGGGCCATGAGCCAAGAAATAGCAAGCAGTCTCTATCAACTGGAAAAGCAAGGGGACGAGTTCTCTCCTACAGCCT
>NW_005324623.1:0-1537 GCF_000412655.1 Myotis brandtii | reverse complement strand
GGTCCCGAGGTCAGCCTGAGCCAGACTTGCTCAGCTATCACAGTGAGGGTTCCCCCAGCCATCCCCTCCCTGCTTCCTTGTCCTCCCTCTCCGCCTCCCACACCCCTTCATGAAGTTTGGCGAGGGGCCGGGGCAGTTACATTCCACAACATTTAAATCATAGTTCCATTTGACTCTGCTAAATGGCATTTTCATAGTCACAGAATGTGAGAACTTGAAAAGATGTTATTGGCGGTTTTGACCCAGTCCCTCTTGTAATAGATGTGGAAGATGAAGGTGGAGAAGGGAGGCGGCTCACCCTGGTCTCCTGGCAAGTCAGTGCAGGGCCTGGGCTGGAGCCTGGGGCCGAGGCCTTGGAGACATGGCTCTGCATGTGATCCCGTCCCACGTCCACCGTGAATCACACAGCGCCCTCGCTGGAAGGAACCGCAGGAAGCATGTGGTCGGGGTGAGGGTTGGGGACAAACCTGAATAGTATGGGGGACATAGGTGGTGTCACAGGAAGAGGAGAGCCAGCACGTGGGGGAAAGGTGTGCCTGCAGGACTTGGGTTCGGGGAGCGAGGGGTGATTGCCACACACACTGTTGTCCTGCAGGCCCAGGATTTAGGGACAGTCTGATTTTTTTAAAATCAGATTTACAAAATACAATCTTCAATGTAAAATAATCCAACTTTTAGTAAAAGGCGAAAGGTTTATGTGGTCTGAAGAGAAACCAGAGTATAGTCCACTTTTAAATATAAAAACAATTCAAGTTTAAAAATGAAAATTGGAGAAAAACTTGAGACCCATAATAAAGTCCAACTCCGCCCCTTTTTGTCATTGAGGAAACTGAGGCACGGAGTAGTGGCCCATCACTGACCACACAGACCCAAGTTCAGTGTGGCTGAATCATTTCTGGAGAAGCCCACATCCAGGTCACCTGTCCGGTCAGCACTAGCGATGAGTTGGCATTTTGAGCACTGGGACCCTGCCCTTCCTCCCCAGGTCCTCTGTGATTGCCTGGGGGGACCTTCCTCTTGGCCTCTATTATGTTCTCCCTGTGGCCCACAGTCCCAGAATCTCCTCGAGTATTTTTTCCCTGACATTTCCCCTTTAAGACCCTACAATGGGACAGAACATTCTGAGACCCTGCTGGAGGCTGGGAAAGTGCAGACACCCTTGCTCTCTGCCAAGCCCTTCCCTCATGCCATTCCTCTTGCGCCTCTGGACATTCTGCCCTTGGCGGCCCAGCTCAAAACAGCACAGCTGACACTCCAGAAAAATCTCATAAAGCCGAATTTGGAACATATCAGTGAATGGGGAAAATGAGATCATGGCCACCCCGCCACCTTCCCCAGCTGGCTAAATCCATCAGCAGTCCACAGTCATGCCATCCCTGACCCCTCCTGCATGCCCAGTCCTGCGCCGGAGACAGGGTCATGGGGCACTAAAGTGAGATGACTCCTGGCCTTGTGAAACCATAGGAGAAAGGCAAGTGAGAAGATGAGCATCGTTGATACTAAGGGTGTGATGAGCTCCAAGAAAGGGGTGGCTGAA
>NW_005324622.1:0-1537 GCF_000412655.1 Myotis brandtii | reverse complement strand
CAACTGAGGTATGTGCCCTTGACAGGAATCAAACCCATTCCGGGACCTTCAGTCTGCAGGCCATTGCTCTAGCCACTGAGCCAAACTGGCCAGGACACATAAAGCTCATCCTGATGGAATATGTGCTAAGGTCACCCCTCATGAGGTAAACATGACCATTATTCAGGGAATGAGTGAAGATACATTACTATCATCAGAATAACACAGTTAATATCATAATCAGTAACAAGGAGAAAAATACACCTGAATTTTCAAGGAATTATTTGCTTTTTTGAAACACATTTTTATATAGATCAGAATCTTTTGAAATTAGTAGAAACATTTGATAATATTTTATGTATAATATGACTGAATGAATGCATTAACAGTATTTATTTATAAGTAATATTGCTTGCAGAGTGACTCAGAAGAAAATTTAACACATATTTTCACTGGTAAACATATTTATCTTATAGAAGTATTTCTTAAACTCTAATCTTTAGTCTTTCAAGCAAGTGCAGTGCTGAAGAGATTTTTTTCTGTAATAAACTCTAGGTGTGGTTTCAAAATTAAGGAAAGTAATGTTTTTTGTCCATATGCTGTTTGGATTTTATAATCAAAACAAACAAAAATATTTAACACATTTTCTGTGTTTTTCATCACCAAAGCAAGCAAGTTTTGAAATGTTGCTAATTTATATTGTACACTGTCTAAACAATGCCATTTAATGTTAATAAAATGCTTTGTTATTTTGACTTTATAAAAATTATACAAAATAATTGATTTTATTTTATCTAAATAAAACATATATGCTGCCATAAAATTCAATTTTGAACATTAAACATTTTTATTAAGTAGAATAGAATTTCTTTTAAAAAAAATATGTAAGGTTAAATATAAATTAAAAAAAAGTTTAGTCTTCTCTATGCCAGGAAATGCAGGAAATGTCCTGTGAGATTTAGAATATGTTATTCTTATCTCAACGTGACAAGCTTTACCACTATTGATGACCCTAAATAATTATTCTATTATCTAAATGTATTTATATTCAAATAAGACATTTTAAAAATTGCTACTGACTTGCTGTGTGACCTGGAGCCATTCACTTAACCTCTCTGGTTCTTGATAGGAATCAGATTAAGATTAATTATCCTTGAATGCTTTGCTAGCATACATAGAGAGAAACTAAGAGAGAATCAGTAAACTAAATTAGATGTTAAAATGTGTCATACACATTCAAAATATTATTCATATATGTAATCCTATACTGTAACATCTGTCAGCATTTGAATTAAATGATAAGCTTAGGTATTGAAAAGTGGTTTTGTGTGGAATTTAGAAATTAAAATAGAGCCAGAGATTCCTCCAATTCATAATCCACATTAAACGATTAGAAAGGAGAACAGAACTGGAGATTAAGCTTTTATTCAGTAGCTGAATGCAATTTCCTAAAAATTTTAGTTTTCTCAGGTTGGCATTACTCCTTCAGATAAAGGGGAAATGAACTTTTCCTTGAAAAACTGTCATTGCTAGTCATTGCTGGTATTTGTAATCCTTC
>NW_005324621.1:0-1537 GCF_000412655.1 Myotis brandtii | reverse complement strand
AATGGCTTGAGCTTCATGATATTAAATGTTCTTCAACTTACATAGTGGATTCCTGTCCCTTCTGCTTTAGCGTAAAAACAGAATTTCTGTCAATAAAATGTAATTGATGTGTAATTTGAGAGACTCTGTCACACTTGGCAGTGACTGTTGGCCCCTACACACTAAATTTCTCAGCCAGTGCCTTTCTGTGAAATATTTACTGATTGCCCAAGCAAGGAGGGCCTCTATTTCAAGGAATTTCTTAAAGAACCATTTTTGTAGAATTTTTTTTTTTACTAATATGAACAGTAACTTCTTTATGGGTCCCGTTTATAAGCTGGGACATTATCCTTTTTCCAAAATGTGTAATCACTGGACTGTGCAAGAAATTCGGCAAATTCAGAGCCAACTGACCACTTTTTAAAAGCAAATTCATAGCAAACTGACCATTTTTAAAAAGCAAACTGTATGTGTAATATTTATTTTATGTTCCAGTGACTACATCTTTAAGAGCTTGGGTTGTTGCTTTATAAACTTTTTTCTTTTTCTTTTGGAAGGCAGAAAACCTAAAGCAGGTGTTGCAGAAAGATGACTAATCAGCTGTCACTCTAGTTTTCCTATATGTTCTCAATTCTGATGATTAGAAAATAAGTTCATTTCTTTAGAATTCCTAGTTAACTCTTTGGATACTTGGTACTACCTAAAAAAAAATAACCCATTACTCATCACAAACAAAACTGAGTCACAAAATTAAATCTTTGGAGTAAGCCCAATTTTACTAATTAGTCATGCATCTCTTAGATGATGAATAATAATAACAAACATTTATTCAGAACTTATTACATACCCAGCACAGTGCTAAGAACTTTACATTCATTTTCTCATTTAATCTTCACAAATACCATGTGATAAATATTATCTCTGTTTTTCAGATTGAAACCTAGAACTCAGAAAGATTTAGTGACTTGTCCAAAGCAAAGCTGGAATTCCAGCCCTGGTCTGAGTGACTTCAAAGTTGTTGTCAAATGACAATGCATCAGGATAGAAACTTCTAGATATGTAGCATAACTGTATCATACTGACTGGGTAGAAGCAATAAGGTGCCTGCATTGCAGGTATTGAATAATGAAATATGGTCTCCTAGTTATATTATGGGGTCAATGTTTCAAAAATGTAATCATAGAATCAGAGGGCAAGAAGAACCCCAGAGGCTCTCTGACAATATTGGAATACGTTCAAACAAGGAAAGTAGAATGTAAAATTGTACCTATGATGTGATTACAACCATGTGAAAATAATTTATGTATATGGACTAGGATGGGAAGAGAACTTAGAAAACTGTATTTATTTGTGTGAAGAAATAATAGGTTATCACATTTTCATGTTATACTTATACAATATTTTGTTCTTAGAAATAAGATTAACATTAGTTTTTCTAATATGTGGAAGTAAGAGATGAATCCTGACTGAGTGCTGATTTTGAGAGGCATATAAAAATACCAGTGCTAAGATTAGGGAATGTATCAAAACTTCACCACTGCCTTTTGCAGCTTTAGTG
>NW_005324620.1:0-1536 GCF_000412655.1 Myotis brandtii | reverse complement strand
CTGGCTACTCTGTGTATTCAAAGATGATGAGAGACATGCCAGACAGACCTGACTCAAGATTCTAAGCTCAGTCAAGTTCATTCTAAATGTGCTGATCCCCAACCAACCTAAAGATGCTGAAATAAGTACAGATGAAATTAGCACAACGGTCCACATGGTCTGAAGACACATAACCAATAACTTTATTTCTATATGGCACTGAGATATTTGACTGATGCTTAGTCATCAGTAGCTGACTGATACAGTGCTACAATGCTCTATTTCTTGGGTAGAAAATTGTATACATGTATTCAATTAAATATTCTAACATGATATACAAATTCTCTAATTATACTCACCTATTTTATCTCTAAGGACTAAGGAAGCTATATCAAGGTCTTAAATAAAGTTAATATTCTTTCAATAGATCTAACAGTTTTGCTTTATGCATTTCTATGCCTAAGTATTATCTTTTCAAGGTGTTTCAAAGATTTTGGCTTTTCCTAATTCTGCACGTTGTAGACATCAACCTAAAGAGATATAGTAATATTATTATCACAAATCTCCTTCAGTGTTAATTGCATTTGAACTATGATTTTTGAAACATGAAGACTGTAAGTAAAGGATACACCTGAAATAATGCAATTTCACAGCCTCTGGAAGGCAGATGGAGGATTTATTTTGAAAAAAGTGTCTTTCACTATCAGATCTCAAGTTATATTAAATATGTGACCATTTAGCTTATCTCTTGGGAGAGTCCCGATAATAAAATCTGGAGACATATGTGAAATGGGATAGCTTTGGAAGGAGAAATTCATTTACCGGATAGAACTGAAATTGAATTCTGTGAAGTACATATTGAAAATATGGGCATTAAGAGAGTGTTGGACGTTTTGTTTTTCACATAGGTGTCTACCTAGTTTGCTTTGTGTGTATTTCATTGTGGCATTATAAATTAGGAAGGGAATTGTCCTTGGAATGAAAGCTACATTTCAGTGCTACCAATTTGTTTTCTTAGGTGGAATTTTCTCTTTCAATCTGAGTCATATGATTTAATGCTAGTTGTCAAACATTTAAACTAAATATATATTAATTTTTTTCTAACTGTTGGTTTATATATTTGAGAGTCTTTACTGGTACCTGGACTCTTGAAATATTTTCTGGCTCCTTGATTTGTAACAAGTGCAATTTTCAGAGGTGCTAAGACATTCTATGTAAATAATATTTATTAAAACTTTATATAATTATCACAGTTTTCACCTAATAACATTTTGGTTGGGACTTATTGCAGTTTCAAATTATGTACACATCCATATTTGCTTATAGTGAAAAAAAGATTATTAAAGCACTCACTCATGTAATTATATTCAAATACCAAAAATACAGATATTAGATTACTATGGCCCAAAATGAGAATACAAATTTGACTATGGGTTTTATAAATAAAATATTTCTCTTGTATTAGATTCAGATAAATGTCAAGAGCTAACGTTTATGAGTATGTAAAAAGTCCAGTTAATAGTGTCTCCTATTTGAGCAAATGAAGTTTGTTTTTTT
>NW_005324619.1:0-1536 GCF_000412655.1 Myotis brandtii | reverse complement strand
CTTCGCTAGTACTGGCCTGTGAGCAGAATTAGTCTCTCTGAGACACCATTTTCTTATCTCTGAATCTAGTTGTGCACACACATGCCTTTGTGGTGCAGAGCAAGGACCCTGAATGTCAAGTACCTGTGTGGCAGAAAGGACGCTCCTGGAGTCCAGTTCCAGTCAATGGATGGAGAGCCCAGGGGTCCATGTCCCAGATGGACTGAGGACGTTCAGGGCTTCTCCTGTCCTTGGAGGCTGTGTGGGCAGATGGTAGAACCAGAGGATGCGTCCCACGCCGATGGAACTCTGTGAAAGCAAGAAACAAACCTTGTTGTGTTTAGCGACTATGATTTTAGAGTTTATTTTCTACTACAGCATCACCTGGGAACTGGATAGAAAGGCCCCACCCCTTAGCTGCACACTCGGAAAATCTGGCGATGGGGCCCAGGAATGCACATGTTACCCAGCCCCCAGGTGACTCTGATGTACTGTCAAATTTGAGAACCACTGGCATAGACCATGCTGACTAACCCAATCCAGCACATAACAAGACTACAAGAAATGGTAGCTATTAGAGGTTAAACCATTCGCGACAAACTAATTAATGCAACCAAGCATAAACAATCCTGGCTATTTCCATTCCTCATTACAAAATATATTTTATAAATGGAATCTGATCCCAAGTGAATATCTGCTCCTTCCTCGGTTTGGAAATGGAGATGGAAGAACTGTTCAGATAACCAAGAAACCTAGGATGTGGTCATCCACATGCCAAAGTCAAGTTTATGATTATAATTAAAGTGATATGTGAGATTCATTAGTGAAATTTAGAAATCAAATCCCCCAAATTCATAATTTTTTCCTAATCAATTAGGCAGCAATGCTGCAGCTACCAAATAGTAAACCTCATCAGAAAAGTTTGAGCTGTATAATGTTTACAGAATGACATTTGTCTAATCTATACAAAGTGTGAATGGTGTGTCTGTGTGTATATGTATGTGTGTCTGTGATAGAAAGATTGGCCTTTGATAAAATACTGAAATTTCATTATAATGAGATTTATTACAATTTTTCCTTCTCCCTTTTCTTTTGTTCATTAATCTCTGTTTAGATTTTTAAATTTTGCTTCGGCCCCACCCAGTGCTTTAGGTGCTGGAGTTACCAGCCTGTGCTTCTCAAACAGAAAAATGCAGGCTTTACAGGCTCAGGCTAAGCCAGGAATAGATCATATAATGACCTTGGAAAATTTTAAATGCCTAAAACCTTTACATTATGCTGTACAGAGCCCAAGGTTTTATTCTAAGACAATAGGGCCCCACTTATCATGCCCAGCCTCGTTAATTTGATGTGATAATCCATTTTTCTCTCCAAAGTGCTGCATAACATTTATTTATTTGTCCTAATTAAAGTGAATTAAAGCAAATTTGGTTTGAAGTGGCAAGCACGGAGCTTTCCCGGAGCTCAGCAAAATCAGATCTGGAAATCACTTTTCGGAGGATGCGGCAGCTCGACCATTCTTTTTTTTTTTTTTAATTTTATTTTATTGTTTAAAGT
>NW_005324618.1:0-1536 GCF_000412655.1 Myotis brandtii | reverse complement strand
AGTAACTGAATAAGTCGAGAGGAGTCAATATACAGATTCTATATGGAAACATCAGAATATCTTCCCAGAGAAGAGCAAATTTTGATGGGCTTTGAACAAAGAGTAGGAATTTTCTAGGTAAAAGAACAAAATCTGCAGTTTGGTGATTAAAAATGGGCATGATGCAACCAATATGAGGTTTATGGAGTGTTTAAGATGAAGCTGAGAAGATTGGCTGGGGCTTGAAAATGAAGAGCTTTAAATGCTGAAATAAGAAATTTAGGCTCACATGTAACAAACCATCACAGGATTTAAGAAAAGAAATGACATGGTTACATTTGTATCTCACAGAAATCTCTAGCTGAATGTGGAAGGTAACCTAGAATGTGTGAGACTGGAAATATAGAGACCATTTAGGAATCTGTGATAAAAGTTTCTTGGAGAAATCAAGAAAAATATGATTTAAGACAGTGATTCTAGGAGTGGGAGAAAGGGAATGATTTCCAAAGATAGGAAGTAGAAATTACATGATATCAACTGAGGGATGAGAGAGAGGGAGAAGAGTCTAGCATGACTCTCAAGTTTCTAATTTGATTTTTTTGTTCACACTGTGAAGCCATTATCAGAGAGAGGGATTTTGAAGAAATAGATTTAAATGGACAAAGATGAGTTTGGTTATAAACATGCTGAGCTTGTCACTCATGAACCTCTAGTTGGAGTAGCCACATCTGGTCGTAAAAAGAGAGGTCAGAACTAGAGACAGGTTTGATTTACAACAATGAGGTGGTAATGAAGCTATATGAATAAAAGAGGTGTCCCAGAGAAAGGCTCTGAAGAAGAAAGGCAGAAGCCTATTATATATCACCAAAAAAACCCTTCTTTCTTAATCTTTATCCAAAACTTGAATCACCTAAAATACTTGTATTTTGAGATTCAGGAATAGAAAGTAATCAATTACCCTCCTGTCCATTTGGACTGATTTATTTATATTGCTGGTATCAGGCGGACTAGTGTTGAAATGCCTTAAGGTAAGTTTTTCTCTACTTACAGCTCTCTGTGAGTCAGGAAGCCAGAAAATCTTTGTAAATTTTGCAAGTCTTTGAGAATAGCCTTCACTATATATGCTTTTAGACCGCAGGCATATGATGAGAGTCTTGCTTTCCAAAAGGAGTGATTGAAAAATAGGAGAGTTGGAATATAGTTTAGACCATTTTTGAACTGATTTAGCATTAATGGATTCATTTTGTTTTAATGTCTATCTTTATTCTCTCAGCAGCACTCAGTGTTCAGGGAAAAAATGACAGAAAATGTCTATCATTTTTATGTATATTATTTCAGAACTTTCAATATTTTATCTGGCATATGGCCCATTCAAGTTAATGGCTGGACATGTGATGATGGTCATTTTAATTACATAAGTTAAAAACATTCTATTTAATTATTTCAAAATGGAGGTGCTCAAATCAAGTTCTAGACTATTTTTTATTGAAATATATTTGACATATATCATATATAGATATATATGAGCCAGGGGCCATCGCAACCAAACAGATGACC
>NW_005324617.1:0-1536 GCF_000412655.1 Myotis brandtii | reverse complement strand
AAAGGGAAACCAACCACTGTGGCTTTTTAAAACGTTGATTTGTGGGATGGGGGAGCTGGAGAGAGAAAATATGAGTGGAGCAAGTGCCAGAATCTTCCTGATGCACAGGGCTGAGCGATCGACAACACCAGGCACGCCCAGCTGCACCAGCTAAGGTTTAACGTTTAAAGGAAACTGTTAATAATAAACTAAACCAGGTAGAAGAAGTCGTTGGTTCAGAATGTGAACTCAAGGCTGGGTTATGTGACCAAGGAGAAAAGCATCTGTGAGAACAGGCTTTCTCATTTAGACACTGCAGATGCTGTAGCCCTTCAAACACGAAGGACAGAAAAGCTTCAGAACAGGATTTCTTATTAGCAAGAGGCGTGGGGGTCCTCCCAGCCCAAGGAATGAAACTTGTGGTAATCTTTGTAGGCCGGTTCATTTTATTGAAAGAGGAAGGGGAAATGGGTGGTGAGGGGGAAGATACAACTGATTAAATTAGCGAAGAGCAAGAAGCCTGGAGCCACAACCTTTGACTTCTGTTTATAGTTTGGCATCTTCAGTCTGCATATCTTTGGTGGTGCTAACTTTGCCCCACACCCTGTGCACCAAAAGATTTACTGAGATGAGAAGTGAAATAATGCCGATAAATCCAGCAAAGCTGGCTTACCTATCATTTGAACAGGCATTCCTCCAAGCTCTTTACATGTTAATTTATTTAAACGCCGCAGCATTTATTTAAATCCAGGAGATACTTTGGATTTATTCCTATTTTTAAAGGTGAAGGAAATGAGGCACAGTAAAGGCAAGTATTTTGCACAAAGTCACACCACGTCAGCTAAGAACCCAAGAAGTTTAGCTACAGCGTCCAGGCTCTTAACTCCTGCTGCGTTTTGTAGGCTTGCTAGAAAAAAATCCCAAAACTTGCCCAGTGATGGTCTCTCAAAGCAGTAAAAGTATTTGAGATAGAGTTCTATTTTTCAAAAATGGTATAATAGTTCGTATCGGACTAACGCTCACACAGATGTCACACAGATGACAATGATAAACTCTGGACAAAGAATAAAAAGCAACTATGTGAAGCCATTAAATCGTGACCATAATCAAGCAGAAACTGGAGGGGAGTTGACACATGGAAGAAGAAAATGGCCCTATCTGAGCTTCCCTTTAAAACTTTTTTTTATTTTTATTGGTTTTTACCTAATGGTAGACACCCCCAGTCAAGTGTGCAGAATACCTATAATTTGGAAACAAACTGGAAATCTTATTGGCTTGAGGAATCAGAGAACTGAATTTGGGGCTGCCACAGCAGCTATACAGTGAGGGAGAAACCCTGGAAGGCATAGACACAAAAAGAGGGAGTCCCAAATTCTGCATGTAGACTCCGCCCAAATCTGTAGCTGACCTCTGAGCTGTACATGTCTGGGTCAAAATCCAAGCAGTTAACCTAAGGCTAAAAGGACCAGAGAATGCAGCTGCGGCCCACTGGAAGGGAGATAGAGTTTGAAGTTTGAGTTCAACCAAGTTGGCTGCCTGCTAAAACAACAACAACAA
>NW_005324616.1:0-1536 GCF_000412655.1 Myotis brandtii | reverse complement strand
TCATGACTAACGTTGTCAGGCCCCAGGGAAATGCTTTTCCACATCTCTTGCCCCACAAAGGCCACTGTGTTGGAATGCTGTCATGCCGGTGGCAACATCAAAGATAAACACTGCTTCAGGGTATGGAGAGGATTCCGAGTGGCAAAGTGTTCAGATAGGAAAAAAGACTTTTTATCAAATCTTTTCTCACAGAAGTTATGAATGCAACAGACTCTTGCATAGCAAAGAATTATTTTGCAATACAGCTAGGCATTCACTTTCTTGCTTTTGTTCCTCTTCCAATTTGTGGTTCCAAGGTACATAGGAATTAGCATGGTATGTGCAGCCATTGTATGTGGTGACTGAGACAGGTATTTCTAACATGGCCTCCAAGGATCCCCACCTCCTTGTATGTGTGCCCTTGTGTCATCATCTCCCCGTGAGTGTGAGCTGGACTTGGTGAGTTGTTTCTAGTGCGTGGAGTACAGCAAACGTAATGGGCTGTTAATTTCATGATGGGATTTTAAGACCATGACTTCCTTCTGGCTAGCAGACTTTCTCTATTGCTTTCTTGGCTCACATGCTCTGATGAAACAAGCTGCTATTGTTGAAGAGGCCCA
The DNA here is from genome assembly GCF_000412655.1 of Myotis brandtii. NCBI lineage: Eukaryota > Metazoa > Chordata > Mammalia > Chiroptera > Vespertilionidae > Myotis > Myotis brandtii. Next base: position 937 of record NW_005324616.1, on the reverse strand, counting down.
TGTGGCAAAGAACGGAGAGTGGCTACGGCCAACAGCCAGCGAGGAACTAAGGCCCTCAGTCCAACAACTGCAAAGAACGGAATCCTGCCAACCACGGAGTGAACTTGAAAGCACATTCTTCCCCGGTCATGCCACAGCTGGCGTGGCCCACACCTTGCTTGCAGCCTTGTCAGAGACCGGGAGGCAGAGGGCCCAACCATATCAGGCCCAGATTCCTAAAAATTGTAAGATAATAATTGTTGCTTTTTAAAACCACTAAGAGATGGGTAGTTTGTTATACAAAATATGTCACTAATCCAGTGGCTGAGAAACATTTTGCAATTTTAAATGTATATGTTACTCTTAAATGTACAAAATATAGGCCTAAATATAAAAATATATTTTATTTATCATAAAAATGTGATTAGTGATGTTGAGCATCTGTTCATGTACTTATTGGCCAGCTGTATATATTCTTTGGAGAAATGTCTATTCAAGTCCATTGCCCATCTTTAATTGGGTTGTTATCTTTTTGTTATTGATCTGTAAGTTCTTTATATATTCTGAATACTAGAATCTTTTCAGATATATATTTACAAATATGTTTTCCCATTCTGTGGATTGTTTTTTCACTTTCTCCACAGTTTCCTTTAATGCATAAAAAGTTTTTAATTTTGATGAAGTCCAATTTATCTATGTTTTTATTTCTGCTGGTGTTCTTTGCGTCATATCTGAGAAGCCATGGCCAAGTCCAGGTTATGGAGATTTACTTGTATGGTTTCTTCTAAGATTTATCATTTTAACTTTATATTTAAATCTTTGACCCACTTTTAGTAAATTTTTGAATATGGTATGAAGTAGGAATCCAACGTTATTCTTTTGCATGTTGAAGAGAGTATTCTTTTGCTATTGAATGGCCTTGGTTGCCATGCACTGCTTTTTTCAGTGGATAGAGCGT
>NW_005324615.1:0-1536 GCF_000412655.1 Myotis brandtii | reverse complement strand
CAAGCCTGCAACCCAGGCATGTGCCCTTACCAGGAATCGAACCTTGACATCCTGGTTGATAGGTTGATGCTCAACCACACACAGGCTGGTGTGAAACTCATTTTGGTTAAATCTGTTTCTAATTGGAATGGTTATAAGACTCCTTGACTTGATTTACATTTAAGCCAATTTAGCATGAAGCAAAGTATGATGAGATGGGAAAAAATAACCACATCTGTGAATATTTGGGCTCAGAATAATTCTGCAGAAGGAAAAATAATGGCTCCCAGCATAAAAAAAGACAGTTCTCAGGGGAATTCACAAAAAGATACACATTATAGTTAGAATAGAAAATGCATGTTTTGTACCTTTTCTACTAGTATAACTATGGTGAGAGAGGTAAATTCTTTTCCTACATAGTCACATATATCCTTTTAAAAAATAACACTTATTATGCACATTGTCATTTTATGGAATTTTCCCTCAGTGGATTATATATTACTGCCTACATATAACATTGGGTGCCATATGAATAACTATTAGTGAAATCATTTAGGACATTACAATGAGGGGAATTTTTAGAGTTGTTTCTACTCTAGCCTATTTAGAAACTTCAGAAATAAAGGAGTGTATGTTATTTTCTAAAATAATGTTCTGTTGTAGGTATCTTGAAAGCTTTCATTTTTTAAAACAAGGGCCCTGCATTTTTATTGTGCACTGGGTCAAATTATGCCAAATTATGTTACCAATCTTGCTTCTAGTTTCCTTTTGCATGTTTTTTTGTTGGTGGTGCTGTGTTTTGTTTTTTTCTAAATGCAGAGAATTATTTGTTGTATGCTTGTCTTTAGGAAAATTCTATTGCTCTCACTATAAAAAAAGAAAAGGCATGTGTCTGTGTGTATTTATGAAAACCACCAAGGTACAAGAAAACTTTTAATTGTCATGATAACTATAGGGTACCATAGACTGTCTGATGTTATAATTAAAAATATGACTCAAAGATAGAAAGGTATTAGAGTTGGTCATTAATATTTTTGGTCTGGAAAGGGAAGAAGAAATATCTTTTCTCATTTCTTAGACCTTAATCAACATGACTCTTTCTTATTTGAAATAGCTGCAGATATTAACCTAATATATATTTCTAGAGAAATTTTCATATTTAGCTTGAATTAGACTAAATCTCTTAGCAACAACTAAAACCAAGATACAGTGTTTTTTTTTAAAAAGGTATTTAAATGCATGAGATAAAAAGAAAGGCAGTTTGGATTTATTTCACTGTCAGGGAAATATAAGTACATGAGCCCAAAATTTGCACAACATTTTATCTTGAGATATTTACCAATTCCTAAATAGTACATGCAATGGGTGAGATGCGAAGAATGTTGAAACAGATACCAAAGGGCTATAACACAAATCAGAGTTTCCAGAATATCCATCTTGCTGGAAGACAAAACTGCTATCACAACCTGATAAGAATGGAGGGGTATGGCAATGAAGAAAGACCACCCACATTTTTCTCCCATAACAATACTTGTTGGCACAAAATATCAGACTACT
>NW_005324614.1:0-1535 GCF_000412655.1 Myotis brandtii | reverse complement strand
AAAAAAAATGAAGTTATCCAGGTGGAAGGATTATGTCACTTCTCTTTTAATTTCACCAAAGAAAAATAAGAATACAGGTAAAATAATAAAAGGAAGTTTGCCCTTTGCATTGCATTGTGGATACAGTAATAAAAAAGATGGAGAATTACAGAATATCAAAGTATATGACCTACCTAAGAGGGGCAAATGTTAATTAGGTTGAAGTTAGGTGGGCCCACCTATGCCTGATCTTTTAATTTTGAGAGAAAACTAGATGTCTGTGATCTTAAAGAACAAAACAAAACTCTCGGTTTGTAAGTATCCATGGTTACTTAAAACACTATGTGAGCAAAAATGATTTAGGCGAAAGATAAGAAGATAGGCATCTTGGCTGCATCTGGCTCACAAGATGCCAGTGTGTTATTTCTGTCCTGCACTGCACTGCTCTCTTGAAGGACGACTCCATAGCATTAGCTGTGCACCTTCTGTGATGACATCAGGTGGTTCAGCCCAGGACTGGGATACCACAGGCAGCCATCAGTCCAGCTATGTCTGCTGCTTGGTCCCCAGTTACTCTGAGTGGATGTTGGATATTGTGAATATCATTATTGATCGGATACTTTTGCATAAAATAGTTGCCTTAATCCTCACAATAGCTCAGCAAAGAAGAGTTAATATCTCCATTTTGCAGATAATTGAGTCAAACTTAAGTCAGTTACAAAGGGCACACAACTGTAAGTAGCCAACCTGGGATGTCAGATTCATCTCAAACCCAACATTCTCTTCATTCTGTACCTTTGTGGTGATGTTAACTGCTTCCGGTTAGGGAGCTTTTCTTTGATATCCATTTGGTGAGAGTGTCAGACAAGGAAGAAGGTAGGGGCCTGGAGTCATCATTCAGGAGGACAGGTCCCTTTGTCAACCCTCTTCATCCCCACCACCAGCTCTTCTAAGGGCGAGGGAGAAACAGACAGGGTGAGAAAGGAGGAAGAGAACAAGAATCTGCTCCTCTGTAGTCCAGAGGCTTCATCACTGAGGTGAGACACTCCCACACCCTGTAGGTGACTGCAAGGACAGGCACACAGGGAGGGGACTGGCTACTGGAATGCCAACCTGGGTGATGAGCCAGGCAGATGCCAACCAATTGTCTCATGGTCTAAGCCAGACCCGGAACCCTTTATATAAAGACAGCCTTCTGTCCAGATGCCTCAGTCTGAATGACTGCTTGCCTTGAAGAAGGTAAGTCTAGGGGCAGGGTCCTGGGTTGGATGAAGCTAATGCTTAGGTGGTGTTCAGATTCATAGGGTGAGACATAGTGAGGGGGGAAGCTTGGAGCAAAGGAGGACTGGTCTATCAGCCGGAGGAGAACACTCTGGTGGACTTTCAGGGAACAAAAGAAGGGTGTCTGTGGAGTCTGTGTGAAGAAATAGGGCACTGAAGTAAGCGTATTTGCCTTCAATAACCCTGGTCTCATCCTCAGGTACCATTTTTTCTCTTCAGGACCTCTCTCCCTAGAAAAGGTGCATTAGTAATTGCACCCCGTGAGCAGAGTTGGG
>NW_005324613.1:0-1535 GCF_000412655.1 Myotis brandtii | reverse complement strand
TATTTTATATGTTATATATGTTATATTATATATGTTATGTTATATATGTTATATATATTTATGTAACCAAGAGGAATATAAATGTAAATATATATAAATATTTTCTTACAATTGGTGTTTTATAAATTAATATCTGAGGGGAGAGTCATATTTGAGGCAAAGTGGGATAATGTGACACTGAATATGAGGCATGGTGGAGAGTACATGAGTCATAATAATATGTGGACCCTAATAATTGACTCAGGGCTATAATGAAGATTGAATGAGATGTGAATCTGAGTCAGCCATATCATCTTCAAATATGAAAGGTGACACTGTCAACCAAAACAGATATTTAAGTTGTTTGCATTTAAAATTGAGATATGGCCCCTGAAAACATTGCCTGATCCAACATTTAATATTGGTGAGCTTCTTCCCTAATAAGAAGGACCTTTGATAGGTAAATTACTCATACTCCCTTTGAGAATCATTATGAATGATCATGCCAGAACAACCCATATGCAGACATGCCACCTGTCAGGTCCTACAAGGCCTCTCTTCAACAGGCACAAGAATTCTAGACATATGGCATTTGTCACAAATAAGTGGTTCACCATTTAAATGTGGGACTTAAACACTCCTGAGTCCAGAACAGCAGGAAGTCACTTACAAAATGAAGGGTTAAGGGGAGTAGCTTTAAAAATCTATAGATAGTAATTATGGTGAAAGTAACCTAGAGGAATATAAATGCTAACCAATTCAAATCCTATATTGAGGGTCTTCCCCAGTGACTATGACCTAAAATTAATAGAGTTAATGCCTGCTTTGAAAATATGCAAAAATCACTTTAGTGATTCCTCTTGATCCTATGAGAATTAAATGAGATACATAGTTATGTCACCTCATTAAAGGTATGTCAAATAGCAGGAACCTGGCAATTTTCTAAAATACTCTGACTTCCTAATGCTTGAATAAACATCACATGACCTCATTACAGATAAGATTTAATGTCCACATGTCCCTCAGAAATTTAACAAAAGTTAATATTATAGTAATCTGTAAAAGATGAATATAATGATAATGGCTCACATTCATCGAATACTTATTATATGATTGGCCCTCAAATGGATTTATTGTTTTATCATCACAAAATCCAATGAGCTGGCCAGTTTACGGAACTGAAGAGTAAACTAAGACAGAGAGGTTAATTAATTTACCTAGCTGCTAAGTAATAGAGTCAGGATTTAATCCCAAACTGTCTCTCTTCAAACTCTACATTCTTAACCACTGCTCCATACAACCTCTCCAATGCTTTATTTTTCTGAACGCAAAATTGATATACAGGTTTCAACCAAAAGGGAAGGTTTCTGAGCACAAGAAGATGAAAAAATAGGAAGCTGTGAAGTAGGGAAAAGAGCTGGCATAGTAGGCTGTTGGTCACCAAAACAAAGCTGCTCTTCTTCATACAACTATTTTCACCACATGTTGGGTCTTTGATCCTTTAGGAATTAGCCAGCTAGACCACATTGGGCCATGTTTAAGAAGGCTTCTTTATT
>NW_005324612.1:0-1535 GCF_000412655.1 Myotis brandtii | reverse complement strand
TTGTCCATTCAGATTCTGCATACATTTGAAGCAGAGTGAGTATGATTTGCTGGTAGATTAGAGGCAAGAGTATGGCAGAGAGAATTCAGAGATTATTCTATGGTTTGGGGCCTCTGCAAGTGAAAGGATGGAATTGCCATTTGCTGAAGTAGGGAAGACTATGAATACAAGAAATTGCATGTATAAGTTTAGAATTGAAGGGAGAATACTGGGCTAGATGTAAAGATTTGGGAGTTGTTTTTTAAAGCCATGAGACTGAATTAAATCTTCAACAAAGTAACTCTAAATAGAGGGAAGAAAAAAGACCTCTAAACTGAGTCCTGGTACAAGCCAAAATTGAAAGATAAAGGGAAGTGAAACCAAAAGAGAAGACTGAGAAATGGCAAGTGAGAGAGGAGAAGCATGATAAGAAAGTAATGATCTCAAATTCAAATGAAGATATTTCAGGGACAAATTAATGATTATTTGTACTTACTGCTGTTTCAAGTAAGATGGGCATTGAGACCTAACCATTACATTTAGTGATAAGGAGGTAGGTCTTTGTGTCTTTGACAAGAGCAGTTTCAGCAGAGTGTAATAGAAGAAAGCCTGATTGGGGTAGAGGACAAATAGAAGGAGGCAATAGGAAACTGTAAATTTAGGCAAGACTTTAGAGCAAGTTTGGTAAACAGAAAAGTGGAGTAATAGCTTGAGGAAGAAGTGGAGTCAAGAGTTTTATCATTTTGTCGTTTATTTGTTTTTAACTGGGGTGAATTTATAGTATGTCTCTGTGTTGATAGGATTAAATAATAGAAAGGGAACATCAACGATGCAAAAAAATAAAAGGGAGAATTATTGTTAGAGCAATGTCCTTTAGAAGAGACAAGAACTAGTACGCAGTGAAGGAATTGGATAGAAGTAAGCAAAGTGCATCTATTGAAATAGAAGTGAAAGTAGATTATGTGAGTTTAGACATAGGTGGTGGTCAATACAGGAGTGGGAACTAGAGGTTTGAGGAAAGAGGAGAAGGTACCAAATAGTCATGTGGAGTGTGAGAGAGTAAGCTAGAAATGTGTAGAAGGCTCTCTAGGCTGTACTGAGGGCCCACTTGTAGTTAGAGGGTCATGATTTTGAAGTAAGACCAATCAAGATGTATTTAATTAACATGGAGATTTTTCCAGTCGTGTACTACTGGAAAATAAATGATAAGACAAGGGAGTTGAGGCTGTGTGGAAGAGACTGATTATGATTGTCAATGAAATCTAAGCAAAGTAAGGGAGAAAATGAGGTGAGTGAGTGACAGTGACAAGATAGCAGAATGAACAACAACAACAAAAATCAGGGAATATAGATTAGACAATAGTTTGCTAGATGGAACAATATTAGCAGAAATATGGTTTTTAAGTTTGAATAACATATACATGGGGAGAGTTATTGTACTCTTCTTTCCTACTTTAGAGTATATTTGAAAATGGCCATAATAAAAAGTTGTGTTTTTTTTTAACTGATAAGATGGTTTGTGTGGTCAAAGATTTTTGGCACCATGATTCCAGAAG
>NW_005324611.1:0-1535 GCF_000412655.1 Myotis brandtii | reverse complement strand
CCAAAGAACCCTGGTGATCCTTCCTGGACTTGAATCAGAAGACCTGGCTTTGAATCCTTACCTGCTGCTATATGAACTTACACAAGTAACATCTGCAAATTGGATAATATTAATTCTGACCTCAAGGGTAGTAAGGAATATGATTTAACAAAACACATAGCACTCCTCCTCTCCCTCACTTGGCTTCCTCCTGTTCTCTTTGGCCAACAAAGCTGCTTAGTCTAGGTTTCTGAATGGAATGGGCCCATCAGTTCAGGTGCTGGTGCTGCCTGACCTCTCCCACCTCTGCTTCCCACTGTGACCCTGCCCAGCCCGAACCAGGTCACGGTTTAGGAACTCTTCTGCATCTGATGGAGGGGTCAAAGCACCAGGTAGAAGCTTGGGGTATCCAGTGCCCTGATAGGTCTCTGACTCTTACTGTTTTTAAAGTCTTAGGTATCCCTCTGACTAGAAACAAGACCATCTTGAAGGGCCTTGTGGACCAGCCACTACTTCTGTTGAGGGATAAGTACCCCTAACAGGGGCTCCTGTGACTAGCAGGTTGGAAGCTTTGGGATTAGAAAATCTGGGCTCAAGTCATGACCATCCCTCTTAAATCTGTGTCCTTGGGCAAGTCACCTAAGCACTCCGTGCCTCAGTTTCTTCACTGTAAACTGAGACTTATAATAGTAATAGTGCTGACCTGGAAAAATCGTTAGAATAAAGTGAGAAAAAGTATGTTAAATGTTTAAAAATAGTAACATTCTTTCAAAATGTAATCATATTTCAAACTTACTAATATAGTCTCCTTTTCAAACTAAATGACAGCTTTCAGCTAATCAGTGATGATGCACCCAGATGGCCCAGAAGAAGTGAGCCCATGTTGAGGTGTTCTTGGAACAGTGCCTTGCACATAATCAGCGCTAGCTGTTATTATTATGCAAATATTTATTGAGAAATTAATAGTTACTTTATAGTACAGCAATACAGTGAATAATTACACTATAATAATTGTACTGTATTCAAGTATGTTTAATAAATATAAATAACTGCATTGCACAGTACTCGATTGTGTAATTTGGTTAGCCAAAAAGATGCTCAAAGTCAGTAGTAATAAAAATGGGGACTATTACAATGAAATGTTACTTTTTTCTTTCATTTTGGCCAAGATTAAAAACAATGGTAAGAAAATAAAATTTTAAAAAATAGAAAATAGTCAATCTATAGTTAGAAAAAGAAAATAAAAACAATGATAGTACTAATGTTGGTGAGGAAACATGGAAGCAGGCATTCTTTTGCAACGTTGCTGGAAGTAGCTAAAACTGGCATTAAGTATATGCTTTTGAACTTGAACCAGAATGCTACTTTTCAGAATTTATCCTATGGAAATGATAATGTTCCCAAGCTGTCATTTCAAGGCTTTTCATTGTGGCGGTGGTTGTGATTATAAAAACTGCAAAACAACTCAAAGGTCTATCAGTAGGGAAGTGATTACATAAATTATGATATTCTCATTGAGTATGCTGTCATTAAAAATTATAAACTTAGCCCTAACC
>NW_005324610.1:0-1535 GCF_000412655.1 Myotis brandtii | reverse complement strand
CATATCATTTCCAACACATGTTATTTCTTATCTTTTTTTAAATAGTCATTCTAACAGGTGTGACATGATATCTCATTGTGGTTTTGAAGTGTCCAATTTTGAAATTTTGGCAACAAATTAAAATATTTTTAAAACCTGAAGTTCAAACAAAACTTATCTATAGGATGGATTCAGCCTGTAGACTGCCACATTTAACCTCTGAAATACACAAATATTGACCATGCAATAGCTGTCGCTAAACACTGGGAATAGAACAGCATATACATCTTCCATCAGAAGAGATAATTAATAGCAGAGTGGATTTACTCTGCTCTTAATCATCCTTGAAAGACTTCATTTACATTGCTTTGGTGATTCACTCTCTAGTTTTCCTCTTACCTCATTGGCAACTGCTTCTCTCTCCCGCTCCCGGAATCTCCTTCCTCCTCTTGATCTCTAAATGCTGGTGACTCTCCAGGCTTGGTCCTTGAACATCTTCTCTATGTTGCCTCAGACCCTCAGTGGATGCCTCACTCTTCTTATAACTCATAAAACATGTTCTTGCCTCAGAGCCTTTGTACTTTCTGGCCCATCTGCCAGAAAGCTGGACTTCCTAATTGAATGACCTTATCCAATCCAGTGGCTGTAAACATTTTCTACATGCTGAATATTTCTTAATTTCTATGTCTATTCCTGATTTCTCCCCTGAATTCTAGACTCATGTATTCAATTGCCTACCTGACACCTCTCTCTGGACATTTAAGTAACATCTCAAATTTAATATGTCCACTTATAAGTTCTTGATTCCTCCTTTAACCTAGTTTTCCCATTGTACCTATTCTCTATAGATGGTACCATGCACTCGGTTGATCATATAAAACATTTTGGAACCCAACTGAAATTTCTTACTATTACCACCATATCCAATCCATCAGCAAGTCTCATTCTCTCTATCTTCAAAATATATCTTAAATCCAAGCACTTTCAGCACTATATTCATGACTACCCTGCCCCAAACCACTATCATGTCTCATATGGACTATGATAATAGCCTACAGTAGCTCTCACTTTTGCTACTCCCTACCCCAGAGACAGAGTGACTCATAAATGTCATGTAATTCTCTTGCTCAAAATCTTCCAATAGATGTTCATTTCATTTAAGGCCCCATGTGATATGCTGAATTTCTAGCCCCAAAAGTTGACCACGCTCCCCCTCACCATGGTTCTCCCATCACATTGGCCTCTTTGCCCCTTGGGGCCTTTGCAAGGGCTGTTCCCTCCACCTGGCATGTTCTTCCCTCAGATAACTGGAAGACTCAATTTTTTACTTTAGTCAGGATTTCACTTAAATGTCACCCATCTATCCACTAAAGAACCCTCGGGACGTATCCTTAAGGGATGTTATCTATCTGCACGTGTCTTCCTGGTCTGTCTCCACCGCTAGAAGCTAAGGCTATAAGGTAGGGATCTCATTGCTCTATCTAGGCACCTGGCAGCTATTGGGTGCTCAATCATATTTGTAAGTGTATAAATATATCTTTAAATCCTACACTTTT
>NW_005324609.1:0-1535 GCF_000412655.1 Myotis brandtii | reverse complement strand
TCATTCTCACTTCTTTCCTTCTGACATCAGGGATATGACACTGACCCTTCTCATTGTACTCCTCAAGTACCTTACATCCCCACTTCAGGACCCCCTATGCTGTGTTCTGGGAATCTCCTCAGTATTATACTCCACTTTCATGATCGTCTCTTCAGCTGTGTCTCTTCCCTGAGGGGTTGAATTGTTTTAATGTGCTCCTTCTACTGGGTTTTTCATCTCTCAAAGTTCTAACTCATTAGGTTCTTTTAGAAAAGAATCCATATTCTTCTTGTGTCAAAAATTGACTCCGCCTTTTATGTTCCAGATATTGAAGCAGGATTAGTCTCCAATTACTCTCATATTTTTCTACTGACTCTACTCTATTGCTCATGACAGTCCCCATCATCAGTAGATTGCTGCCCGTAGCACTGTTTATCTTTATCAGGATGACTCTACTGTGCATTCTTGTTGGAAGACTCGCCCCTCACACACCTGGCCTTCCATAGGTTGTTACCAGGACTGTCCTGGGAGTCAGGCTGTTGAGGGAGGGGCTTTGGCAGCTGCCCCTGCCGCATGGTGACCACTCTCTCAGACTCAGCATCTGCCCAGGGTTCTGCTCCTCAGGGCCAGTCCAATGGGAGCTTCACATGCACACACGGGACAGACACTCGTGGCTGACAATGCTGGACTTTGGCTGTTTCAGGACACACAGGGGAGGTTGCTCACTGCTGACCATGGGCTCAATGCAGTGGACAGAGATGTCCCAATTCATGTACAGAAACACAGGCAGGGTGACCAGAGCTTCCGACCTTCACCTAGACCCTGACCTCTCCCTTCCTGTGAGGACCTGGGGTCCCTTTCTGTGTCCACACAGGATAGAATCTCCTCTCTGGTGACCTGCTGATGGTTTCAGACACTGGTGACCAACTCAGCTTTTCTCTCGGTTTTTCCCTGTAGTTCCCTCTCCTGTGGGGCAACTTTCATTTCCCCTTTTTCTGCATTTGTCTGTTCCTAAAATTATAGAACTATTGTAAGAAGCTTTATTTGGTCTTCAGAGCAGACAAGGGCTCGAGTGGGTGTAACAATCCTGCACTTGACTGTGGACGCCTCGATCCCCTCATCGCCCACCCACTCAGGTCTCCACCTGGTCTGAAGTCGATGTTTCCCTCCCATGGGCCCAGCCCCACTGACCCACAGCCACTCTGAGGATCCAAATGGGCAAACTGAGGTTCAGAGATAGGATGTCACCACTCAAGGTTACACGGGTGATGGGCATTTAAATAAAAGTCAGTTTTAAGTCAAAATCAGCACTCTAACCTCAATGCATGTCCCATAAAGCTAGAAGGCAGGACCACAGAATGAGGAAGAGACTTCAACCCAGAAACAAGGGGCACTGAGGAGGCAGGAATGACTCACAGGCTTGTTGCCAGGAAGGTGGGGTGGATGCTGTCACACACACAAAAAGAAGTTTGAGGGCGGCTATGGTAGAAAGAAAGCCACAGTCAGGGCCAGGAGAAGAGACCTGTTTCCTTCCCTTATTTCCCTGCATTTCCCTC
>NW_005324608.1:0-1535 GCF_000412655.1 Myotis brandtii | reverse complement strand
CCCCCCCTAGGGTCTGCTCTGCCCCAATTAACTTTAAGGTGAAATCTGAGTGCATTAACATTATCCATCAGGATTAAATATGTAACCTGGTGGGTATATCCTTCCTCCATCATAGTCCTGAGTATTTGCAGATAGTTCACCTCAGAGATGGAGAATAATTACCCTTCAATATCCTTCTGTTTCTGGAGATCTTTCCAGAAACAACACACAAATTGCCCCACCATATACACAGCTCAGGAGAGCCCAGTTGTCCAGGATACCGGGTGTGAATGGGCCAGACTCATGTCCACGAGGGCAGAGAGCACATGTTATGGACACTGTGTCTCCAGTCCCAACCACAATACTGGACCCACAACAAGTCATGATTGTTCCATGAAGGACTAAACGAATGAAAAAATGGACAACTTAGGAAACATTTTGTCAGCAAAGAATAGAGCACGGTGGGAAGCTGGTGGCAAACAGGGCTAGATCCGTGTCATTATCCAACAAAAAAAACAGGGGACATTTTGCCTTAAGGCAGATCCATGAGTCCTAATCCTATAGTGATGACCTTTAAAACAGTGCAGACTCCACCACTGGCATTCACCGGGTAGAAATGAAAGGTCTTTTTACCCAGTAAGCATCACATGAATTTTCAGACTTTGCAAAATGTTAGTGTTTGAAAAGCCTTTCTAGTTACTGGCAATCTTCAAAAAAATGCCTACAACAATTTTCAGAAACGCTTCTATTGAACTCGACTGAAATTATATTTTATGTAGTCCTGTGTGATTGCTTCTGCTTTATTGTTCAAGGGCTGTTAATAATGAGTGAGGGTTTTAATATGCAGAAAACGAGCAACAGAATGGAACCCATGGTTCCTTCATTATAGTTTTTTAATGAAAAAAGTAAAGACCCTGTTAGAGTCAGTTTCCAAAGATACTTTACTGGCATATAATTGTTTACCTGACTTTTAATTTAGAGATAAATCAGTGTAGTAAGAAGTTAAAACGTAGTATCCCTTTAAAATAAGGTGGCTTGGAGGCTCTTGGGATCCAAAGGCCTTTTTTCATGGCAGCTGTGACTTGAAATTCAGGGTGGAAATGAGAAGCAACACAGCATACATGGTGCTACAGTTGTGGGTGGGACATGGTCCCCACTTTCCATCACCATTTCCAGTGATGTTTTCCACCAAGTGAAGCCAATTACTGCTTCCACAGGCATTAGTGTAATTGATTCTTGCTCTCCAGAGGAGAATTTATTAAGGCAATTTCAGTAAATAAGGGAAAAGGGGTCCCGACTTGCTGCTGAATCCATTGGGTGTGGATAATCACTCTGCTCTTCCTCCAGATCCCAAGGGAATCCTGGTGTCTGTAAAAGCCTTTTTCTCTGTGCAAGAGAAAGCAAGGGATGTTTTTCCCCCAAGAAAATTGATATGCTTAGTGACAACAATTCTAAGAAGCCATACCTTTCAAAGTATTGATTATCGTATATTTTAAAGAACATGCAGAATGTGTTCAGAGGATAGTTCAAAGGAAAATATGTTCAATGCATATGTC
>NW_005324607.1:0-1535 GCF_000412655.1 Myotis brandtii | reverse complement strand
GTGGTTTTAATGTGCAGTTCCCTGGTGACTACCTAGGTAAGACCCCATCACCAAATACAGTCACAATCTGAGGACCTGAGGTTAGGATTGCAACTTATGGATCTGAGGATGATACAGTTCCGCCTAGAACACTGTGAGCCATGGGGGCAGTCCCTGTACATAGTAAGCTCCCTGTAAGTGAGAGATATTATTATAAATTTGAAGAATTGCGTTCTCCTCTCCATAAACATTGTCTATGTTTTCTGATCACCTGATTCCTATGTTCCTGATCCTTTGTTGTCTTTGCTCTACATAGAAGGCTTGGGAAGAAGCCAGACAGATATCACCAAGTTCAAGTCCGGAGCCTGCTCACTGGCTGCCCAGGGATAGGAAGGTGGACATCAGCAGGGAGAGGCTGACCTTTCCTCCCTGACCCAGGCAGCAGGGGAGTCCTCACCCAGAATCAGGCCTCATATACCGGGAGCCTCCTTGATGGGCCCCTCACGTTAATTCTTACCCCCTTTCCAATCTATCTCCTATACCACAGCCATAGGAATCTTTTCAAAATACTTAGCTCAAATTTTTGAATTACAGAAATCCTAAAAAGAGCATTCTATTTTTTTTCCAGAATATTCTTTGATATGCTATTCTTTCTAAGAAAATTCTGAAAAAAAATGTAGAATATTGCCAAATGCTTCCAATTCTTACATATAGATAATATTCTTTGTGGAGTTAAGTAGGCAGGCAATGGGCTGGAAGGTTGAATGCATTTCTTAGATAAATTATGATAAGATATGGGTTTTTCAGTGAATCTTCATAACTATACCAAATTGGTCACTTTGAATTTTGAAATGTAAATTATCATCAAATCTTTGCAGTAACATTCAACTCAGCATCTTTTTCCAGAAACACACAGATGGCAAGGGGACTAGTAGCCTTCCGGTTTCAGGAATGCTTGAGGCTGAGGGAAATTTCTAAGCCAGAATTTCCAAATAGCCTTTTCCTGTAGGTCACCACTGTGAAGAGAAGCCTCAGTCTGTCAAATGGAAGAATTTTCTCATTTCCTATTTAACCTCTTGCCCACCTGGGTTAACTTAAAGGTGCTCACAGACATTCCCATGACTGAGCGCCTTTCCAGAAGGTTGAATAAGTCATCAGTAGAAATACCAAAAGCTTGGGAGGAGTGCACAGTGTGACTTCTCCCTCTCTCAGCTCCCCACATGCTAGGACTCCACTCACCATCGCCAACCCCACTGGCAGAGGACCAACTAGCTCCTCTCCACACCAACCTTGAGAGAGGAAGGGGGAGTCTATGTGAAGTGTTTCTCACAGAGGGATCTCGAGAATAAACAATGTTTTGGGAAAAAAGACAATCTATCAATAGCTCAGATGGGAATATGAGGCCCCAAGCTCCTGACTCTGGTTAAGATGGTCATATCATTTTCTTTAGGGGAGCGGTGAAAGGGGAATCTTGGGGGTCCAGGATCCCCCAGGAGGAGAAAGTCTCAGCATCCCTGATGAGAGAGAGAGAGAAAGAGAGAGAGAGAGAAGAGAGA
>NW_005324606.1:0-1535 GCF_000412655.1 Myotis brandtii | reverse complement strand
CCTGAGCGCAGCGCCCAACCGGGCTGACAGTACCAAGGCCGAATGGACCAAGGACCCTGTGAATGACTTCATTTGGGTTTTCATGTTCAAGTTTGAGTGTTTTTCCAATTTCTCCATCAGAACTTGACACCATTTCGTGATGAGCTGGGGAGGTGGCCGGTGGTGTCCCTGTCTGTCCCACAGGGGAGATCACGGTGAATTCCTCAGATCTGCTTCCTCCTGCCCACCCCGCCCCTGCCCAGCTCGGCCAGACCAACCGTTCCCTGTGCTGCCACCCCAGGTCCTGAGCTCAGTGGGCTCGGCGCTTCTGTTCTTGTACTAAAAGGTATTTTAGAAAAGTGTCTGGGCCACCGAGGAGGTAGATGAAGTCATCAGGGCCTTCTTGGTGGTGTGGTCTGCCCCTCTCCAACTGGTGCTATCTGCTGCTGTCCCCCAAGCCCTGTCAGCCCCAAGTGCCCCTCAGCCTGGCCCGGCGCCCCGCGTGGGCCTCTCTGCAGCTGCGCCCTGGCTGCTGGCCCACACAGGACCCCTCTCCCCCACTTTCCCACACGCTGCTTTCCTCAGGCTCCAAGCCTTTGAGGAGCTCTGGGCTGCTGCCCCGGCTCAGGCAACCACCGCAGGGCACACTGCAATTATCTGTGCCCACGACCCACAGCTGCCTTCTGTTTGGGCCTCACAGATCTGCCTGGGAAAGCCACTGGACTCCCAACTTCAAAGGCGTGCGGGAGACGTGAAGGCAGCAGAAAGGACACAAGCTAAGTGGACGCTCATTCCAAAGTCAGCTCTGCCCTCCCCTCCTGAGGCTTTGAGCAGCTTGTTTGCCCTCTTTGACCCTCAGTTCCTCCTTCCGTACCGTGGGGAGGGGTGATAACCCTGCCGCCAATGCGGATTAAATGAGACAATGCCTGCAAAGTGGCTGGCCCCCAATTAGGGTGACCGAGTTGTTCCAGGGGCTGCCCTGGGCTTCCCAGGGTTAAGCACCAAAGTCTTCCGTCCTAGGAACCTCCCAAATGTTGGCGAGTGGGACAACTGGTCACCCTCTAGCCCTAATCAGCTGAGCTGCTGCTTCTCCTCCTTCCAGAGACATAACTGGACACCTGGACCCTCAGGACAGCCTCTGGAGTAAAGGAAAATAGGGGAGGAGATGGACACGACTTCCAGGCCCGGGCGGGGCCGCTCTTTGTTGCACTTCGTTGTGAATTTCCCTTCAGGTTGTCCCATTCCCCTGCAGGATTATAAAGTCCATAAGAGCTGTGTCCCTCACATCCCTTTGTTCCTGCACCCCAACAAGCTCCCGGGTTAGCAGGCAGTAGACTCTGGGGAGACCCACATGCCCCGACCAGACCTGGGAGGAGAACGCAGCCCAGCGAGCCGGCATGGAATTCTCTTCCGACTGCACCCTCCTAGCCTCTTGGGAGAAGGAGGAGAGGGGGCTCCAATCCTTTTCTTAGGCGGGAGGAGGGGGTCCAAGTCATTTATAAGACAAACCCCCAGCGCGCCCCGTCCGTTTGCCCGTTCGCTGGGGCAGCAGCGAC
>NW_005324605.1:0-1535 GCF_000412655.1 Myotis brandtii | reverse complement strand
ACACACACACACACACACACACACACACACGTTCAAAATCCCCCAAATGCCAAGGTTTCCCTTGGGAAAAAAATCATAGTTCCTGGCAGAAAACTGTGAAGGGAATTGTGAGGGGCCGGCCCGTCTGGCCCAGCTTTGCTCAGACGCCCCATACATGAAAGATACTGATCGCTCTTAAGGCCAGAGCCCCAGGCCGGCCTTCTGCTCCCTGGCTCTCCTCGGGGAGGGCTCAGTCTCGCTGCCAACTGGCAGGGAATCCAAACAAATTGGCAGGATCCCACCTTGTGGTAAGTGAAAGCATGCGCACCTCTCAAACTCACAGTGGACACCCGTTCGCCCGGTCCACACCCTCCCCCACTTTCAGGAAGGCTGGGGTGGCCGCCACCAGTGCTGGAAGGTCGCCCCCAGGGAGCAAGAAGTGGCCTGTGCTCCTGAGACCCCCGAATATATAAAGCCTTTCTGCTCAAGCAGTCAGGCACTGGCTCTTCCTCATGCATCGGACTCTCGCTACACATTTCTGTGGCATGTGCTATGTCCCATGTTGAGAGAAGTTGGTGGAGCTGAAAAATCCCCCCAAAGTTAGCCGCTGAGCATATGCATCCGAATGTGCCCCAGGGAACACAGCCCAGAATTAAATCTCAGTTCATTAAATCTCAGTGGAAAAGTAAGTCTGACCACTGTCATGCTGAGTCCAGAAAAGATCAGCTAAGGGGTGAGGGAGATCGGGAGACTTGTAACTGCAGGGCAGTGGGGGACAGGGGCTACCTTGCACTGCTTACATAGGAGTCCTTGGACCATCTGGACTAACGAGACCTGAAGGAAGGACGGGAGAAAGGGAGAGCTGGGGCGCTGGACAATCTACACCTGGTCTCCTTCTCCTTGGAGGGCCCTCCCTCTGCTCTGGTCTTTGTCATTGTCACATTCTCCTCTTTGTCTTTGTCACATTCCCTCCCCAAACCCATTTTAGTTCAACTCTTCAAGATAGTGAATTTTCTGTTTGATGATTAACGCTTTGAGAAATGTTGGAGGGGAGGATCAGTGTCACTGTTGCACAAGCCCGTGTGGTTAGACGGGTGGGGTGATGCAGTAAGTGCCAAGTGTTTCAGGACAGAGAAGAAAGTTTGGAAATCCTTCTGTAGAGAGTGGAAAATAATGGCCAACAGAAGGCCACTGGGGAGGGCTAAGTGGCCAGCTGTGGTTCAAGGTCACCTGCAAGAAGTGGTGCCCATCTATCTGCAGGGCTGTGTGATTTCTCTCCAGCTGCTGTCGGCAGCTTGGGTAGAAGCATGGACGAAACAGGTGTGATGGAGGCCAGATAGGAGTGTCTGAGGGACAGTGAGACAGAGAGGAGAGGGTTGTGGAGGAGAGGGGTTGACTTCATGGCCAACCAGCAACTCTGCAGGGGAGGAAAATAAAGGCAGGAGGCAGCTGAAGGGTAGAGAGAAAATCCAGGGCGCAGGAAACGGGACATTCTGTGGTGCCCTTACAGAGACCACTGTCTTTATGAGGCCTTCTCTGAGCAGAGCTGCTGAAGG
>NW_005324604.1:0-1534 GCF_000412655.1 Myotis brandtii | reverse complement strand
CTCTCAGCACCGTTTAGTGAAATCAGTAACACAGAACACTGGTTGGTTGTTATAGTCTATGCTACACACTGTGCTGAGTACTTTATATGTGTTATCTAATTTGACATTCACTACAATCCTGTGAAGTAGACTTATTACCCCTCACTTTACAGATGAAGCAACGGAAGCTTATAAAGTTTATTCACTTGTCCAAAGTGCCAGAGCTCACATGTGGCAGAACTAGGATTTGAAATCTGGTCTACCATCAACCAAGGATTGGTTCTTAACCGCAGTGACTTGAACGAAGGCACCAATTTATGTTTCACTCAGGAAACAGATAAAATGAAGTGGTTTAGTGGATTTTTCAGGGAGGATCTTTATTGTCAGTCGTTATGGAGGGCCTAAAGGTATTAAGAATAGCCTAGGAAGATACAGTCCGGAAAATTTCTTTCAAGATGACCAAATCGATTACCGTGAGCAAATCATCTTTAGAAAGTGTCTGGGTTTTGAGACTCTCATGGGAGTATCCTTTGCCTCTGGTTGTTCTCCAACCATATCAACTTTGCTGCTGGGAAGGGCATGGCCAGAGAGTCGGGAAAGATGGCCATTTGTCCCTTTTTTGAGTTTCCTTTATTCTCTTGGTGGTCATAGGAGGCCACTGGTGAATGAGACTGAGATATAGACAGGGTTCCTCAAGGGCATCCCTGCCAGGATGGGGTCCTTTCAAGGACAAAGTTGCTGTATCTGTCACAGAAGGCAGCGCTGGTGTCTCTCTTTTTAGATTTCCCTCAAATTTCACATAAGTATAATTTTAAAACCTGCATTCCAAAAAACTGTTTTTTCAGGAATGCTTTTGTACTTAACACCTCTGTGAACTCTGTGACCTACACCCTCATCTGGAAGGTCTATTCAGAGGTGGCTGAGCAGGCTGCCAGATCCAGCCTCCGAACCCCATCATTTCTGCATTTCAAATGCCTTTTCCCTCCCTGGGAGCTGAAATTACATGTTCAGAGGCATTTGGATTAGACTTGAATTGCTTAGTCAAATCTTAGTCGCCTCTCCACACACAGACATAATCTCTAACCCAGGAGAGGGTGTTTGTTGGAACCCAGGGACTCAACCGAAGTGGGGGCGGTGGGGGAGGACTTGAATCACAATGTTCCAAGTCAGAGTCAGGTTCAGCTCACTGTTTTGAAAGTGTGAGACCAGGTCGTTGCAGTGTTGGCTAACAAAGGCTGTTGTTTGGAGTGTTCTCCACAAGCATTTTCCCATAAGGAAAGCGCTTCCTGTGGGACTGTCCCAAGTGAAACCTTTTGAAGGTCAATTGTCAAGTTCTAACATACGATGATATTCAGTCTTCATCCTGGCCACACTCTGTGGTTTCTGTGCATATGTGGGCATACCTTCCTAAAGATCTGATTTAAGATTCAAAAGTTTATTGAGTTTAATGGATATTTACTATTTTTAGTCTGCTCAGTACCTCTAGTACACTTTTGGGACATTCCACTCCCCAGTTGTACCTGGTTCTTTAAAATAAAATAAATAAATAAATAAA
>NW_005324603.1:0-1534 GCF_000412655.1 Myotis brandtii | reverse complement strand
GACAATGATGATGATTACTAGCCATAAGGGAGGCAAGACAGATCCAAAGTCCTATTTAAGACATTTAAGGAAAATCTTATCTGCGTGATTCATGAGCGTGGAGACAAATCAACTTTCAGAGTCTGAACATCAAACTGTTGCTGTTTGTAGATAGAGAGCATTCACTGTTTTGTGCTCAATTTAATATTTGTAATTAAACATGCATTACACGGGGACTGCCATGCCTATACCTAAAACTCTCTATATAAGTGCCATCCCTTGTATATAAAGAGGACAAACGTAATCTAACCAGCGACAGTCCTGTGAGGCCAGTGGAAGCCACAGCGCAATGGGTGCTTGGCTGGAAGCTTTATAAGACAGAAGTGGGGGGAGATGTCTTAAGCCATTTGGCACTGATCAAAGGATTTCTAAGCAAAATAGAGCTTAGATTAGTGCCTAAAGGAAAGGATGGACACATCTTTTACACCATGTCCAACCCTCCCAGCTCCCACCCTCTGCGCCATGATGTCTCCCTCAGAGAATAAAGCATGCAGCAGCAACATAAAGCAGGAATACGGAGGGAATTAAAATCGGGAGAGAGAGGAGGTGAAAGACGCTGATCAATTAATCCTCCCGTTTTTCAAATCAGAGAAAACCTTGGCATTCAGCGATGATGCATCAATGCTGCTGACAGACAAATCATGTTAGGATCCCAACGATCTAATTCTTCCATTGGCAGAAAAGGCAGGTAATCACCACATCATCAGAAGTCTTAAACCATACAGGAGGGCAGGCCACACAAGTATTGATGCTGCATTATCTGACTCACCCTGTTAAAGACAGGATTGTGTTCTACACTGATCAGCATCCCTGGAGAGAGTTGGGGTGGGGATATGGGCAGTAGGTTAAAATCCAGCAGGGCAGTCCTTAGGAGAGACCTGTTTTTTGATTAAAAACAGAAAAAATTTAAAGGGTCATTTCAGTTGGTGAAAGACAGGCCTGAGATTTGGCAGTTATGAGATAAGGGTAAAGAAAGAGAGCATTGACTTGCTCTGCATAATAAAATGGGAAAGATTTTTAATTTTCAAAGACAGACATGAGAGAGGGACATCTCACCCCTGGAAAGTCCAGGGATGAAAAGAAAAGGAGGAAGATAATGTTCAAGAAAATGTCACAAAATGAGAAATTCTCAGAAGCACAAATAGCCAAAGGACTTTTCAGAACGTGAATGTCTAATATTAATCTTATCTTTTGTGCTATAACTCAGTGTAAATACTCACCAATCAACAAATAAAGTCTATTATACATAACTATCTTTGATAGTTTGGACTGTGTTTTGGGGTATTTAAAAAAGGGTTCTTATCTCTGTTGAGTCAACAAAGGAAGAAAAGGGAGTTTCCATGAGAGATCAGATATAGATGAGATCAAATTTCAGCAAAAGCTAAAACTCCAAACTAGATGTAACTACAGAGGATCCCAGAGGATCGTCAAAGACACACTGGGTTTTCCACCATAGTGACATGGAGACTTGGATTATTAGAATTTAAATGTTAAA
>NW_005324602.1:0-1534 GCF_000412655.1 Myotis brandtii | reverse complement strand
CACTGCTGATATTCCCAATACAATAAAGTGTTTCCAGAATCATGGGCATCAAATGAAAAGTGGAAAGTCAGAAATTTTGAAAATGCTGACTTGAAAAGAAAACACTTCACACAAGACCTTCTCCACTTTCAAAGGAAGCAGCCATGTCTAATGACACTCATTAGGAGATGCACATCGTAGCCGTCTTTTGCAGAAGATATGAACCATTATTGAAGTGGGCAGAATAATGGCTCCCAAAGATGTCCACATCCTAAACCCTGGAATCTGTGAATATGTTGTTACCTTACATGACAAAAGGGGCTTTACATATGGAATTATGTTAAAGCACCACCCTAGTGAGATGATCCTGGATATTCTGGGGACCACAATGTAGCTGCAAAGATCTTTTTTCATATGCTTGTTTTGTTTTTCTTATTAATATTTTTTTTAATTTTAAAATTTACATACCATATTATATGAGTTTCAGGTGTACAACTGAGTAATCAGACAGTTATACATTTAGGAAGTATTCATCCTGATTAATCTTTATAAGTGAACATGAGAGACAGGACAGTCAAATTCAGAGAAGGAGGTGTGACAGCAGCACAGGGATTGCTGACTTTGAAGATGAAAGGCAGCCATGAGCCAAGACTCGTGGGCAGTCTCCTGGAGCTAAGAAAATGAAGTAATGTATTCCTCTTTAGAACTTTGAGAAGGACGCAGCACTGCTGAGATCTTGATTTTTGTTCTTTAAGATCTGTTTTGGAGCACTGAAATGCTCCAGACCGTAAACATAAATGTGTGGGTGGTAAGTCACTAAGTTTGTGATAATTGTTTACAGCAACAAAAGGAGTCCAATAAGGACATTCAAGTAATAAAATTTGCATGCTACTTGAAGACTTTTCCAATTCACTTTTGGTTTGCAAGCTGTGGATTCTGATAGCAGGTACAGACCACCTGGTCTCCTGGTAAAATTACAACTATTCAGTTTCTGCTATGGTCTCTGAAAATACTTGAATACTGGATTTTGCAAACATAGTTTTTCCTGAGATGATTATCTCAGGAACTAAGGACTGAATTGTTTTCTAAATGAGTCACTGATAGGAAAAGCTAGTATGTCCTATTAAGGCTTTAGACTTTTGAAAACAGAAAAATTGAAATTAACACACCTCCCAGAATCCCAAAGGAGGAGAGGAATCCCAGGCTACATGAAACTGATGGTCCTCCCAGTTTCGTTTTGGAATCAAGAAATCCCTGGATGACCCTGCTCAGGATACTATTGTTTTGGATTTTATTTAATTGAGGGTTTTGTAAATGAAACTTTTAATACTCAAGTCCAAAGCAAATGGTCTTGAACTTCAATTCCTTTGATCTTTGAATTTTCAAAGAAATTTACAATGTTAATTTATATTTCTCCTTTGGAAATTCATAACAAGAGGGGATATATTTGGTTCATCTTTATATTGTTTGTATCCTACTGTTAGATTATTTTATATGTTTTATCTTTTTAAATTTTTCTATGCTTTTATTGATTTCAGAGAGAGGAAGGGAGAGG
>NW_005324601.1:0-1534 GCF_000412655.1 Myotis brandtii | reverse complement strand
TTTTTTTCAAAATCTTGTTAATATTTCCTTGTAACATAGCATTAACCCCAGAATAGGAAAGACTTGAGCCGGAAGAGAATTTAGAAGTCAGATGAGTTAATTTCTTAATCAGCAGATGAAGGAACTGAAGTTCACAGAAGTAAAGGGCTGTCAGGGACCACCCAGTCAATCCACTTGTCAGTCTGCGTTGGGAGCTGATTTCTGGTACAGAAAATTGATGATTCACACATTTTCAGGTTTTTTTTATCATCTCTATGTCACCTAATTTTTCTGTATTACAAATATGATAACATTTTGCAACATCACATTCTATTCACTGTCAGTCCATGCATGCTTCTATCATTAGACATGGCTATCCATGTGGCCTGTTAACTCAACAGCTCTCAGAACGCACGGACCATGTTTGCTCATGGTAACTAGGATGTGTAAGGTGATCAATACAGATTTGTTGAATGAATGAAAGTTGGACTGACACACAGTGTATGACTTTCTCATCACTCCAGTGTTCCACTTAGCATATATACTAGTGATAAAATGAATTCGTGCATTGGGACCTACAAACTGGAGGCTGTCCACCTCTGTGGCATGGCCATGTCACAAATCTAAACCTTAGTCAGCCTGCACTTATGGGCACAGATGTCAATCACAGTCCCCCAACTCAGCTTTAGCTAGCTTAACTTAGAAAGTAGGACCTGCTGGCCTTCTCAACAAATCCCCGACTTCCTGGCCAATCGTGCCCTGTTTCCACATTGCCTTGTCTAACATTCTATAAAACTCGCTCTTTCTCAAAAGCCTGTGGGAAGAGGGTCCCACTGCTGGTGAGGCACTGTTTGTCCCCAACTCATGGATTGTTTTTCCGTGAATCAATGACATCAAACTTACTACGAAATTGTTTTAGCTTTGTCATTTAACACTAGATTATTCGGTTTAGTTGCGATGGGATTTTAGCGAGAAATATCTTTGGCTGCACTAAACAATGGCATTAAACATATAGGGGTTATTTTTCTCACATGACAAGAAATCCAAAGATGAGCAGTGCCCATGCTGCTCCATTAGTGAAGCTCCGTGATAGCAGGGACAGCGTCCTTGGTTCTTTTGGACTTTCCTTATGGTAGCAATATGGCTGCCATATTGCTACAGCTCTAGGCATTACATCCTGTAGTCAATACAAGAAAAAAGGAGGAAGGGAGAAAACCTATAGACGTTTCTTATATGACCTTTAGATATTTCTTATAAGACAAAAAGCAAACGCCCTCCCATAGATTTCTACTTAAATCTCATTTGCCAACATTGTGTCTGTGGCCACCCATGCCGCAAAGGAGATGAGGAAAGAAAGGGGCCAGGATCTGACCAAAGGCTTGGTGACTGGGCTTCCTCACTTGCACCTTTGCCATCACCCTTCGAGAAGCAGGCCCAGACTAGCCCGCTGGTCCTGAGATGAGAATGAGAGACAAGTGAAGAGGAGCCATCCCAGTGGAGCCCAGCCTGGATCAGGCAGCCTCCATCAGACCCCCAGATGGGTGAGTCCAGAGCT
>NW_005324600.1:0-1533 GCF_000412655.1 Myotis brandtii | reverse complement strand
AAAAAAAAAATGGATAACTTGACTTCATTAAAATTAAGAACTGCTGTTCATCAAAAAAAAAAAAAAAGAAGCCATTCAGCAAGTGAAAGGGAAAGTCACAAACTAGGAAACCTTAGGAAAAATATATCTGACATAGAATATTATTCAGCCATAAAATGAAACAAAGTACTAAAACATGCTACAGCATGGATGAACCTTTGAAACATGCAAAGTAAAATAAGCCAGATAGAAAAGGCCACATATTACATGATCCCATTTATGTAAGATGTCCAGAAGAGGCAAATCGTAGGAACAGAAAGTAGATTAGTGGTGACGAGGGGGTAGGGAACAGACAGAATTGTGAGATAAAGGGTTTCTTTTGGGGTGAAAGAAATTGGTTCTGAAATTGGATAGTGGTGATGGTTGCACAGCATTGTGAATATGCTGAAAACCACTGAATCGTACACTTTAAATCAGTAAGTAAGAAATTTGTCAAAATTTTGGCAGAACATATAAAAAACTCCTACAAATGAGTAAGAAAATAACCAACTCAATAGAATAATAACCTTAAGACTCTACCAGGCACATCTCCAAGGAGGATGTCCACCTGGCTAATACGCATATGGGAAGGTGCTCACACCATCAGTCATCAAGGAAATGAAAATCAAAACCCAGACGAGATACTACCACCTAGAAGAATGGTTAAAATTACAAAGACTGACAGAAAACACAAGTTTTGGTGAGGATACGAAGAAACTGAACCCTAACACAACTCTGGTAAGGGTATAAACCAGTATAACTACTTGGGGAAAACTAGCACGGGAAATTACTAAAGTTAAACACAGGTATACCCTACAACCCAGCGACTCCACTCCTAGACATATATTCATCAGATGTGACATCACATGTCCAACAAAGAACACATATGAGAATATACAGCAGCTTTATTCATAACAGCCCTAAATGGAAACAAACCCTAGTAGCTAACAACAGAAAGGATGATTTGTGAAATATGTGATGGAATATCACACAGAAATAAATGAGGAGTCTGACAGAGGGATTATAAGAATACCCAATATGCAAAATGCCCAACACCTAACACCATACCTGGCCACTATAGCAGGTGGTTAGTAATTATAGTCAAATGAAGGGAAAAAAAACTAAGAACCAATGACTGGGGAAACAGCAAGGAAGTCATCCAGATAAGACAAATGTGCTGAATGCTATTTTCAAAGAGAAAAATACTCCGGAATGGATAAAGCAATGTAAAACAATTACGGAAGTCACATACTTGAGCAGCTTTGAGCAGAAGCAAATCATAGTCTTCTCCCAAGATTATGAAATACTAGCAGGCAATTAAATCATATATAAGGAAGTAACTTTTGCTAATTTCCTTTTTAAAATTAAACTTATTTTGAGATAATCATAGATTCCAAGTACAGTTTCCCCGATGGCAACATCTTAACAAATCATAGCACTAGGTCACAGCCAGGATACTGACGTGTCACAATGAAGAGAGGTGGAACATTCTGTCCCCATGAGGATCCTTCCCAC
>NW_005324599.1:0-1533 GCF_000412655.1 Myotis brandtii | reverse complement strand
TCTGCACGTCCTCTCTCCCCTGGCACTAAGCAGCCGGCACCCTGAGACCCATTTTTAAATTATCTTACTCCTTGGCTGAAAAGCCAGAGTAGATTCCAAATGGACAAAATGCAGACTCTCCTAATTTGGGTCATCAAACTCTCTCTAGTTTTGTTCTCAACACACACCTCTTGGGACAAGCAGATATTCCTCCTGTTTTCCCTGTAAACCATGCCCATTTCTGCCCTTTTTCCTCTATTCTCTTTTTTACCACCATCTTCTAGGGCTTCTTTTCACCTACTGTGGGCCCCTGTGATTTCTCTCTCTCTCAACTCTGATTGCTCTTATAGTACTTAGTTTCCATATTTCATATGTGCTAATGTCATTTCCTGACCTAAATTATAAGTTTAATAACAGAGACATGTCTTACAGGAATTTTATATCCCCTAGTTTAGGATTCACCAAATAAAGTTTTTGATGATGCCCAGAAGATTCATTTTAATATCATTTACTGAATGTTGCCAACTCATCACTATTCAAGGACTATGAGTAGTTAGTATTGTAGCCCTTCTGTCCTACATGGACATAACTTGAATTGACAGTAACCAGCAATCTAGGCTGAAAAAAAGAATAATTCCTTTTAATGGGCTCTGATGCTCCTGGGTTCTTTTCTATCAGTCAAGTTCTCACATTTCACCAAGTTAGTCAAAGATTCCTTTTAATGTTACACTATTTGTGTAGTCCTTTATAGTTTACAAGTTTTATTTAAATCAGTCACCTCGTTTAATCCTCCTTATGACTCTTTGAGGTAAATGGTATTATCCTTATATTACAAAAGAAGAAATTTAGGTATAAAAACTTACGTAAGTATGGGTCACCCAGCTATTTTGTGGTAGAGCCCAGACCTAAATCTAGGCCTCTGACTTGGAACTCCTCTTCTAATTTTAAAATAAATTTTTTCTAGTTTTATTGAGATTTAATTGAAAAATAACATTGTATAAGTTTAAGGTATACAGTATGATGATTTGACATATGTATATATTTTGAAATGATTCCCACAATAAGGTTACTTAACACATCCATCACCTCACATGCTTACCATTTTTTGTGGTGAGAAAATTTAAGATCTACTCTCTTAGGAGATTTCAAGTATACAACATTGTATTATTAACTTTAGTCTCCCTGCTGTACATTAGGTCTCCAGAACTTAGTTATCTTACAACTGAAATTTGTGCTTTTTGACCATTATCTCCTCATTTCCTCAGCCCCTGGTAACCACCATTCTACTCTATTTCTATGAGTTCAACTTTTTTATATTACACATAAAAGTGAGATCATTCATTATATGTCTTTCTCTGTCTGCCTTATTTTAGCATAATGCCCTCAAGTTTCATTTATGTTGTCACAAATAGCAGTGTTTCCTTCCTTTTTATGACTGAATAGTATTTCATTGTGTGTGGTATATACATATCACATTTCACCCATTGATGGATACTTAGGTTGTTTCCTTGTCTTGGCTATCTTCTATAATAATAAAAGGGTAATATGCTAATT
>NW_005324598.1:0-1533 GCF_000412655.1 Myotis brandtii | reverse complement strand
GGGCTCACGGCAGTGGCCTTGGAATGAGAAGAATTGAATACCCAACTTTGCCACCTATTGGCTGTGTGACTTTGTGGAAGACACTTAACTGCATGGAGTATTGGTTTTCTCTGAAAAATGGAGATAACTTATGCTTAACTGCCTAGGGTTGTTGAGAAAGGTGAATATGGTGAAGAATGTGGAAGTATTGTGAGATATTCTGCAAACGTAAAGTGTTAATACTTACAAATGTTAATGCCCAACCAACCAACACTTATTGAGTGCCTGTTATAGTGCAATCCCTATGCCAGATACAGAGAGTGTACAAAGGCATAGAGCCTTTTCTGTAGTGGCTCACAGTCAAGTGTGGGAGGCAAACAAATATGCTAAAATCCAATGTGGTAAGTACAATAATGGAATTAAACCTCACTGGTAGTAGAGGAGATGGTACCTAACTCTGCTGATCTTCTCGAATTGCAGTTAAAACCAGCAACTTCTCCTCACCTTACTTGCTCATTTCCCCCTTTGTTATAGATTGTAATACACCTTTAAAATGCCAGGCTCACCATCTTACTTCTTGCTCTCTAACCTCAGTGGAAAGATGTAAATGCCACTGCCTGTGACCTCGCCAGAGAAGTGGCTGACAAAGGTGATGCTTTGGTAGCAGGGGGTATCTGCCAGACAGCAATATATAAACAGGACGCGGATGAAGCAAGAGTTAAAAGACTTTTTCGACTACAAGTAGAGGTTTTTGCCAGGAAAAATGTGGACTTCTTGATTGCAGAGGTAAGTCTAGTGTTATAGGGAGAGTGTTAAACTTACTGACAAGTATAACTGAACAGTCTTCAACTTCCATGAGAGTATTGGATTGCCTTATGCCCTCATTCCCTACGATGGTCAAAGGTTTATTTAAATGCACTATAGTCAACATCCTCTCACTTGGATGCTCTGTTCTTTGTGAAGCCAAAGGACAGACCCAGGAGAGGCCTAGCCTTTGCTTTTCTAGGGCAGGGTGGTTGCAGCAGCTGACTCTCAGGAGACACTATAACATGGGGTCAGAGAAAGGGGACAGTGATTCAGGGAGTATCTTCCCCTGAAGGAGGGACAGGCTACAGAAGAGATTAAAGCCCTGGGGGTAGGTGGATGCTCAGGCTCCTTCAGAACCCACCAATAATCCTCAGTACGTAGTTCCCTTGCTCTCCTCCATCCTTGCTCCCTCTTGCCTCTCTGTTTCCACTCAAATTATAACATGCGAGCAATATTTTAAAGAAAGAAACAGTAAGAATCGGTTATTGATTGAACAGTAGGCCCAAAACATTCTCTTCCTGCCTCTTCCAAAAATTAAAAAGCCCTTATTCACCATTTACCATTACAATTGCTAGAGTCAAGTCCTCAATCCAAGCCTTCACCTCAACAAGGACAATAGCCTACCAACTGCTATTTCCCCAATCACTCTATTGAACCTATTGAAAACCTTGCTTCCTCAGCCTTCTGAAGGCTCAGGGCCACCTACAGCAGAGCACAGACACACCCATATCTTTTGACTCTGTCATC
>NW_005324597.1:0-1533 GCF_000412655.1 Myotis brandtii | reverse complement strand
TTCTTTGTGCCCGCCTTTAATCTTGTTTCCTCAAGGTTCTTTGGTTGGTCCCCCTTTACCCTGGTGTATTGCCAATTGCATTCTTAAACTGTGTTCTGACTGCTTACCAGATATCTCAACTTGCACATCACCAGGGAACCAAAAATTCAACATTTCACATCTAAAAAGTTTGTAAACAACCCCCCCCCCACCGCCCCAACACACACACACACACAAAGGCACCTCCCCTCATATTCCTCTTATTCATTTTTGGCTTAACTACTCAAATAGTTGCTCAGTTTAGAAAACTTAATCATCTGTGACTGTTATCCCTCATCCTTCACTTTTAATTGGTCATCTTATCAGCCTCAGTCTCTATCCTCTGTGCCCCAATCTTCTCCAGCCACATCCGGCCATAATAAACATACCTCACGCTTCTGTACCTTTGTACCGTACATGCTATACTTTGTGTCTAGAATGCTCTTTTTGGCCTTCAGGAGCAAGCTCAGGTGCTACGCCTTTATGCAGTGTGTTCTCCCCATCCCCAGTTCAGCTATTGTGTCTGCCATTGTGTACATACCTCTCGTGAGTCCCACACCGCGATGTGATGATGTGTATCTTACTAGACCGTAAACTCGTGAGCCACAGCTGTCTTATTAATCAGTGTACCTAATGTTTTCCTGTATTTCCTTGCCTTGGGCACAGAGTAAAGAGAACAGATGAATTTGGACCTAAGGGCACTACTTTACAATATATGGAATATGAAGGAAAAACATTTTTAATTCCTAAGATACATATGCCTTCATTGGTAGCCTTTCTATTTTATTTGCAGATTACCGACATCGTTGAGAACAATTGGAACCGATGTTTCACTGGTGTTTGCTTGAACCCCAAGTGCTTGTATTCCACTCATTCTTTGGAACAATGGCAGGCAGCCCTGCTGGCAGGCGACGCTGGCCCTGGCTGTGGCAGGCTGAACTTCATTGTTGTCTAAGCCGAGGGCAGCGAGCAGCTGTTTCAGATCAGACTTAAAATTTTTAATTACATAAATAATGCATTGTGTTTACTTGGAACAACAGTACTCTTTTCTGCTAGTTTTTGTTTCTAAATTTAGATACTTCTTTCTGGTTGAGGGGATTTTAGTTATTGTTAAAAATTTCTCATAAGATCATTAGGGGAAGACTAAGCAACTAAGACATTTTAGGGAACTGGAAAAAAGTTCTCTGTAGTAAACTTAAGATATAGGAATTCTGGAAAAGCAAAGAAGCTAAAAGTTTAGGGGAAAGAGAAACCAGTGATTTCTCTATCACTGTTTAGAAACTAGTCTGTTATACTGTGAAAGGAATTGCCAAGTGAAAATAATTTAGGCAGTGAAATAAATACTCTTTTTGACAGTAATTGTCTTGAGATTTTATTGATAGTTAAAAAATGTATTCTCCTTGTACTCTTAATTCTCCCTTTTTAAAACCATTGCCCCAATTTTATAAGACTTTGTGAATCTCTAAAGCTTTTTAAGAATATAGGGTTGGGCAAAAGTAGGTTTACAGTTGTGAG
>NW_005324596.1:0-1533 GCF_000412655.1 Myotis brandtii | reverse complement strand
GGTACATCCTTGTATATATCATCATAATCTTTTCTAGTTATTGTCCTTTTGATGTTGTAATTAAACATTTTTGTAAACAACACAAGAAATACTGATGACACTTATTCATGCAAAAAAATTGCATGGCAAAAAAATACCAAAACAAAGCCAAAGGACAAATGATTAACAAGGAAGTATATTTGACAGATAAAGAGCCAATATCCACAATAAACAAAGACTCTTAAACTTAACAAGAAAAAGATGTCCCTGCCATGAAGAGTAGCCGTATCCAGGGCAGACTTTCAGGTTTGTCGACAGGTGGGGACATCTTCTGCCCCATAATTCACAGAAAGTCAAAGGACAGGTTAAAAATGGTAGCCTGGGGCGCAGACAGCAACCCGCCCAGCTCTGCGTGCTGGAGAGCCCCTGGCGCAGCTGGAGTGAAATAGTGAATATGTGCACCTTCTTACTGTACAGGGCTACCAAGGAGGCGACTACAAGTGGAGGAGGTGCTAAATGTAATGCGTTCTTACCTAGCCACTGAAACCAACTTGGTCAGAGAATTTTGGGCCTTCAACAGGCAAATAAAGGAGGTCTTGGTATCTTTCTACTACCATCAGAGTATAGCAGAGGGGAAATACTAGAGCTCTCTAGACAAACTGAAACCTCCTGCACTGCCCATCGGTCTCCGGACATGTTATTTATTCTCTTTGAGCGTCTATTTTATCATCTGAAATATTGGGAGTAATAACGTGTCCTGTGGATTTGTGCTGAGGGTTAAATGGGATGGCGGTGGCATACCAGTATGTAAAGCCCCCACATGGCAGGAGCTCAGCACTGTGCTGGCTGAGCCCCGTGTCACTAGATGGGAGCCCAGGACGGGTTTTACAAGCGGCTGCCTCCCATGTAAATGCCCTGCTGTATCCGTAACAAGGCGGGGAAAACGAAGAACAGGGAAAGAGAAAACGGATATCACAGGGAGAGAGGCTGCGACCCTCTGGAGAGAGCTGACTCTGGGCAA
Organism: Myotis brandtii; assembly: GCF_000412655.1. Lineage (NCBI taxonomy): Eukaryota > Metazoa > Chordata > Mammalia > Chiroptera > Vespertilionidae > Myotis > Myotis brandtii. Next base: position 533 of record NW_005324596.1, on the reverse strand, counting down.
GCTATTAATATAGAAGAGCTATTAATGTTTGTGGAGTATTTCATTTTCTTGGCATGCACTCAACTTTACATTCTCTCTAATGGAATGCTAAGTGGACAGAGTGGGAAAGGGATAGACGGGCCAAGAACAGCTGTTATGGGAGAACCTTTCCACTCACCCAGGAGGACTTCGGGTTGCGCGGCCTCGGTCAGCGAGCTGGCTCAGCAGCTCTCCCTCCTGAGCATCTTTGGCTGAGGCCACAGAAGTCTTGACTTTGTGCTCAAAATAGACCACCGGTTCAGAGGGCTCTCTGACAAAAGACTAAAATGGCAGAGCAAATTGTGCTGTCACAGAGGACGATGGAGGCTTTTAAAGATCTATTTTGGGGCCGCTTCTCTTCCCTTCGCAAGCTGAAGTCACCATCAGCAGCGCGGGCCTGGGGGCGCAGAGCTAGGCTCTGGTGGCTCTGTGGGGACCCGGTTATTCGGGAGCAGCGGAGGACTCACTACGTGGTGTGCTTGTCACTCATTGTGGGGCTTAGTGGCTAAAGACCT
>NW_005324595.1:0-1533 GCF_000412655.1 Myotis brandtii | reverse complement strand
CAACGCTCTATCCACTGAGCCAAACAGGTCAGGGCCTCATGTCCCTTTCTTATCCCCTGCTCTGTCTTTGCCACCTGTATTATTATTGCCTTTAAACTTTGCTTTAAACTCGCTTTGAATTAAACTTGGGCCGCTCAGTGATTTTTCAACTGAGCCCTGTGCTTGGCATATATGTTCAGAAAATTACAGACATGTATATCAATACTTCATAAGAGAAACACATTATAACTAAACTGCTCCAGGATGCTTGCCCATGGCCGGCCCCAGCCATCCTGGCTTCTAGGGGACACGAACCACACTTGGGAAAAGGTGGTCTGGCCGAAGGCCCATTTCATTGAGGCCACAGCAGGCAGGGCTTGCTGGGCTCACACAGCCAGCACGGGGCAGTCAGGCCCCCTGAACCCCAGCCCTGGCAGCACCTCTCTTATGAGTCCTTGTGAAGGGCACCTGTGGAGGGAGCCAGGGCATGGGCGCTGAGGTTGGCAAAACTGCCCTGGACTTGAAGGAGCCGATCGGAAAGTAGCTCAGGGGGAGAAGGGAAGCTCCCAGCAGCAAGGCCCCAACCAGGCCCATCTCCGGTGGATTTCCACAAGGGGGGCTGCGCTTAAATCGTGACCCCTCACTAGGGTCTCTGGGACAACTGGCTGCAACACAGGATATGTGTGACTCAGAGAGGCTTTAAAAACAAGAGCTAATTACTGGCATTTAGAGATTGGAGATTTCTCCTAACGATCCGATTTCTGCATCTCTTGTGCAATCAGCCACCCTGGCCGCACGGTACCTCCTTCCCGCAGGTCGCATGGCTGGCTCCACGGGGCGGCTCCCCCACCCATCATAGCCCCTTGGATGTCCTCGCAGTTCTGTGACATGCCTGACTCCAGGGGCCTTGGAGGTTGAGGTCCCAGGGTTTAAATGAAGAGGCAGCCCTTGAGAACAGCTGTGACCTTGGGCAGGCTGCCGTTCTTCTCCGGCCACAGATGTGGATGAAGGGGCTGGGCTGGGTCGCCTGAGGTTCCTGCTCAGGTGGACTCGGATTCTGTGATGCGCAGACTCGGGATTCTGCAAGCCGAACCACCTGCTCCCTGTTCACACAACACAGGGGTTTTCAGAAACACGCTGGCACCATCCACCCCCAGACCTCTGAGTCCTAACTTTATGCAGTGAACGTGGTGTATGTAGAGCCTGGCCCGAGCCTGACTCTCTGGGTGGAGGGGGGTGGAATCCTTCTTGGGGGTCCATGGGCTAGGTCTCCCGGGGTCCAGCTGGAAGACACCAGGGACCTGAGACCTCAGAGGGAACAGCTGCCTTTGCCCCCTCAGGGCAGGGCCTGGTCCACACACCCTAACTGGCCTCTGAAGTATGTCTGCCCTGTTCCCCCAGCATCCTTCGGGGTTTTCTGAGGGGCCCATGTAACTGGCCCTCCACATCACCCACTCCACCCTCCCAACACGTCAAGCTCCAGCCCCTCCCCTGCCTCCGCGTGTCCCCCCACCCTTCTCTACATTCTGCCTTGCCTTGGTCCCTGGGATAGCA
>NW_005324594.1:0-1533 GCF_000412655.1 Myotis brandtii | reverse complement strand
AAATATTAGGGTATAAAATAACTCTCAATAAATTTAAAATGATTGAAATTATTCACAGTATATTCTTCAACCACAATGATATAAACTTAGAAATGAACAATCAAAATAAATTTAGAAAATTCCTAAATGTTTAGAAATCAGAGAGTATACTTCTAAGTAATCCATCAAAGGAAAAAACAACCAGACTAAATTAGAAAGTACTTTGAAATAAGTAAAAATGAAAACTCATATATCATAATTTGTGTTGCATAATAAAACATAGATGAATCTCAAAAACATTATGCTAAGTTAAAAAGCCAAATACAAAAAAGCACATGCTGGGTAATTCCATTTATATATGTCCACAAAACTCAAATTTATAGTGATAAAAGCAGATTATGAGTGGCCTACAGCTAGGGGTAAACTGGCGAAAGTCAGGAGAACTGTTTGAGTGATAGAAATGTTCTAAAACTAGATGTGATAATGGCTGTTAGATTTTCTAGAAATAATTCAATTGCATACTTACAATGGGTCATTTTTTTTTGGAATTATACTTCAATAAAGCTGTTACATAAACAATCAAATAAATTTATTCAAAAAATTTAACATGTGGTCAAAATATGGAAAATCCATTTTATAATAATTCGGCATACTTTTATTCATTTCTTAGAAAAAAAATATTTAAATTGACAACAAAGCCCTAGACTAAAATGTCCAAAGTTACAAAACCTCATTTTTTCCCAGGCTAAGACACAGAATAGCTAAGGCATTCTAAGCATTCAGAATGGGTGACCAGCTGTTATGTTTCTATGTAAATGTATAGGTAGAAGCTTTCTTAGCCAATTAATTTGGAACCAGTATTTGACTAGCTGCTTGAAAAAGTTTCCTTAAAGTGGGCACAAAGATTGAGTCATACAGCCTTGAAATATTTTTGTTTTAATTCAAAACATTTAAACATAAAAATAATTCTACAACAATTATTCTACAATTATTTTGATGTTAGGTGAATTATTTGTGTTTGGGTCTACTTACTTGAGGTTCCTGTTATTTAATTACCTTAGGTTAGCCACATGCAATTTGGCTTTATTAAGGTAAAGCATGAACTTGTGCATTAATTCCAGAAACTAATCCTAGATTTGTATTAAATGTCTTCATATGTGAGAGCAAAAAATTAAGGACACATATTTTCTAGGCTTTTCAAAAAAAAAAACAACAGTAAAATTTTTTTCAAAGACACACTTTTTAAAACATATGGTCTCTTTATATTCAAGTGTCTTCTATTTACATAATACTCAATAAACTACATAATTATAATAAAATTTAATATAATTATAACATTGACAGTTATAGATACAAAAATATGAGATAAGCCTAGACCTGAGCAGGTGGAAGCAGAGATGCATGGGTTTCAATTAATCTAGCCAGTAAGGTAAATGGATTTATTTGTAGCAAGCATTTGAAAATGATGTTGCCACATAGTTGGTTTCCATATCACCATCACATGTTCTCTCTGGAGCTCATTTATTTTTTTCTAACCCTCACCTGAGGATATGT
>NW_005324593.1:0-1533 GCF_000412655.1 Myotis brandtii | reverse complement strand
TTGCAATATGAAATACGAGAATCAAGCAAGGCCTGGATGAGGAGATCACATTCTTCAAGCAATGGCCTGAAGAAAGTGAAGGAGGGAGCCGTGTGGATATCTGTGTTCCCAGCAGAGGCAGTGGCATGTGCAAAGGCCCTGTGGCAGCAGCCTCCCTGGCATGTTTGGGGGTCAGCAGAAAAACCAGTAGGTTGGGGTAAAGAGTTGCACTGAAGTTGGAGCAGTATCCAGGCCAAGGCAAGTCGTAGATGCCACGTAGGGAGGGTGAATTTTCTTCTAAAGGTGACAGAAGATTCTGTCAGATGCCAGGGAAGTGCCAAGATCTTTTCCATAAGATGTTAACCCTGCCTGAAGCACATGACACTTGCTCAGAAAGAATAGGCTGTTTTCTGGGTAGCTGTGTCCGCTGAGTGCTGATTACCCAACAAAAACACTGGCACCCATTTGCCTGCAAGATGCGTTTAACACAGGAGAGCTCTTTCCTATCCCACCTGGTGAAGTTGTGTGGTGGCCACCGAGGCCTAGTTTCAGCACCAGCCGCGTGGCTTCGGGCACATCACTCTGACTCTTCTCATTCCTCAGATTCCACTGGAGGCCTGAGAAGGTTCAGAGATCGCTAGCTTCTTCCCAGCTCCAGTCGTCTCTGGATGCCTCCGAGCTCTTCTCGGAAGCCTGTAAGCAATGGCTGAAACTTGTGGGGCACTAACTGGACACCAGGCATCGCGTTGAACATTTTATATGTGTTGGCTCCAGAAATGCCTATCAATGACCCTGCCATAGAAGCAGTGTCATCTCCACCTTAGAAATGAGGAACCAGGTACAGAGGGGCTGAGCGATGTCCTTTAAGTTGCACAACTTCTAGGTAACAGTCAGACTCAGTCTGTCTGTCTGCAAAGCCCATGCTCTGCAGGCTTCGACAGCGACACAATCAAAGACGGGTCGGAGCGAGGCTCCCTCAGCGTGCAGCACGCCCGGAAAGGAGAATGCCAGCCTTCTGCTTCTCCTGTCTCCACTCGCACCCCTGCTCTGATGTACCTGAGGGGCTCAGAAGACTTGTCCTGGATCGATCGTTGGAGTCTTTTCAGCCAATTCACAGCCAGAGTGCTCTGCTGTTGACTAAGGGATGAAGTTTTATCAGGAACTCGCCCAGGAGGCAGCTTTAAGCAGGAGGTCACAGGCTTGTTGTGGGGCTGGCTGGAGGGGTCATCCCAGACCCTTCGAGGGTGAGGTCAAGCCAGAGTTCAGCCTCAGACACCAGGAGACTCACACCAGGAGAAGCAAACCTCAGCATCAACTGCAGCTGACACATTCGCCTTGCTGTACATGGTTGCCTAGCAACCACAAGGGACAAGCTGCCAACTCGGTGATACAGTCGCAGCAGGGAGATTAGAGTCAGCCAGTTAGAAGTTGTATTTATTTCTTTATTTATTTTGCATTTTCCTTTTTTGTTCTTGCAATTTCCTTTAGTCCCGCCTGCCTTTAAACATGGATTAAGAAGCTTGCCAGAGAGAGAGAGAGAGAGAGAGAGAGAGA
>NW_005324592.1:0-1533 GCF_000412655.1 Myotis brandtii | reverse complement strand
GGAGTGAGCCAAGTTTGACAAATATAAATGGAAAACTGTCCTCTGGCCCTTGGGGACAGAAGATGATCGGCATGTGGGGCAGAGGGTAGCAGGTTAGAAGCAGGCTCTTCCTCTTGCATCCTTCCTCCACTCCTGGTTTCTCTCCTCGGGTCTATTGTTGGCCTCGTATCAAGGGTACTGACTTCTAAGTCTGTTGGTTAAAATCTCTTCCTTTTACAAACTGTCTAGAAGAAGCCACTTTTCCCTCAGGGAATTGTGCCAGTGGTTAATAGGACAACGTCAGGAAGTTCACTGTTACCCTGAAACCTCAATTTTTCCTGTTGCAGTTTGACTTAAAGGAAAAAATCGCATCCTCGAGCCTGACAGTGTGAAATAGCTCCCCTGAGGCTGGGGTGGCCGGGGAGCCTGGGGCCTAGACTGGGGTCCTCAGGAGCTGCTTCCTCTTGGGGTGGGGGTATCTGCAAATGGATTGTGTGCAAAGGACTGTCTGCAAAGCTGATGTGGGTCTTAGGTTGGCTCATCATGTCCTTTTAAAGACATCTTTCCATAATACAGCTTACAGGTACATTTGGCACCTTCTCCAGGGTTAGCGATTTGCTGGTTTTAGTAGTGATTTGCCAAAGTGTTAGCTGAAACACTTGCTTCAGTTTTATAGGGTCAGCTTCATATTTGGAACAAATAAGCATGAGTATTAAATTCCTTTTTGGTCTCTACCTTCTGCAGGCAATTCTGTGTGTGTTTCTCTGCTGTCCAGCTGTGCTTATGCCTGCCTAGTTGTAGTGGTTCTTTTGTGGGTGCTGTTAGAAGTAGAAAATTAAAGGACAAGACATTTTTTGATCATGCCCACGCTGGCATCTTGCTCTCTGTTTAGGTTCCTTGGCCAGGGAGGAGCCAGAGATGAGACAGGGGTTGAGATAGACCAACTTGGGTTGTAACTAGGCAGAGGAAAGGTCTGAAATCTGGATGTAAAATGGATCCCAGGGCCTCAACCTTCTAAGCAAGAACCTGTCATTGTCATGAAACTCTCTAGGAGTGAAGAACTTTCATTCTGAGAAAGCCACCCTCAATATTTGCCTTTTTCCAGAAATTGGAGAGGAGGGACAAAGGTTATATGGATGGGGGTGAGGGTGTTTTTGAGGGGGGGGGGCTTGAAATATAGGAACAAAGCCATGAAGCAAGGCCCCGAGGCTCTAACTTCCTTTTTCAGTCAGAGTTGCTCACCTTCTAGTGAATCACCCATACACACAGCAATTTATGGTCTTCATTATTCTTTAGCAAGAAATAATTTCCTACTCATCTGTCACTTTGAGACTAAGGGCCTTACACTTCCTGTGCTGAGAATATAGTAGCTCTTTGTACATCAATTCTATTTATGTCCCATTTGGGGGCTTGGGGATGCCCTTTGACAAACATACAAAAAAGAGATTTAATACAGCAAGAGCCATAGAAAAACGAGAAGGCAGAACCAGGGAACTCAGTGACCTAACGTTAGACCCTGTTACCCACAGAGCTTTGGCCTCGGTAAGTTATCAC
>NW_005324591.1:0-1532 GCF_000412655.1 Myotis brandtii | reverse complement strand
AAAAAAAAATAAAGCTCCCTACCTAAGAATTACAAGCATATTTTCACTGTTAGGTGCTTGCACCCCTGAATATATAGCCATATCCACACACTCTGTGGATCCCTCAGACTGTGGAGCTGGCCCCTGTGGCAGGGTCCCCTACCAGATCTGTCTCCACTAGCTCCTGCTCCAGGAAGCAGCACGCTGGCAAGTTCCCCTGCCAGAAATGGCCACATAATTTGTGGGGCCCAGTGTAAAATTGAAAGGCAGGACCCTTTGTTTAAAAATTATTTAAAATTTCCAGATGTCAACAGCAGAGCATTAAATCAAGTGTGGGGACCTTCTAATACTGCACATCCATAAAAGCAGCCCCACCCTCTGCTTTGCCTGTCAGTGCTGCTGGGAAAGGGCATGCATCAGGGCAAAGGACTGTGCGTCCAGGCAGCTCCAAGGGCACCGCCTCACTCTCACTGCCGTGAGCTCAGGTTCCCACCAGTCCTGCCTCTGCAGGCCAACAAGGACGGAAAACTAGGAGAGGATGGCAGAGCAGGGTGCACTAAAGGTGGCTCATCTTCAGTGTCAGGGAATGTCAGCAAGGACTGTCAGATACCACATCACCCAGGCCCTCACTTAAACAAAATAATTGGAGGTTGCGGGGATGGGTGGCAGGAAGTGGGGAGTGATAAGCGTTCAGGTGGCAGGCATCTGACCTTCCTCTCTATCCTTCTGGGCCTGGATTCTGAGCTCCTCGTTGAGGCACTCCTTGGCTTGCAGGCAGAAGGGGCCAACCACAGATTTGTCACTTGGAGAAGAACTATTTATCTCCTCAGGGTCCAGCTTGTAGACATTGACAGCCCCTTGCTTTACAGGTGAGGAAACTGAGGCCCAGAGAGGTGCGATGCTTCTGCCCAAACTGCAGAACCAGTTAAAGCCAAAGCTGAGGCCAAACCCAGACTTGAATGCTAGTGCAGGCACTTCCTGCTAACACATAGATAATCACAGTTCGATTGAAAAGTCCTCTGGGAATGTAGCCCATTTATCATGAGGGACATGCTTTAAAAGGTTCTTGAGTTCCGGCAATAACCTCTGTTTGAATTCTTCCCGTTGAAGATGAGGAAGGAGGACCTAGGGTGTGAAGCTGCAGTCTCCTCGGCCTGTCTTCAATGTGCCCAGACTCCTCCTCTTGGGCCCTTGTCGCCATGGGGGCAGCATCTTCTCTCCCCAACACTCACAACCCTTAAGCTCTCCAAGCTGCACTCCTCCCTCTTCGTCCGGTTTGAGGGGTTGAGGCTTCTGGTGTGAATGGGTTCCAGTCACTGAACAGGGTGGTTTCCCAGCTGGGGAGGTGGGGACCTTGGAGCTCTCGAGAGAGTAGTCCCAAGAATGGGATGAGAAGAGGGAAGGAGAAAACAAGAAAGAAAACCCCCTTCTTTGGGCCCAGGAGGCACATGCTCAGAGAATCTAGAATCCCAGATGGAGAAGGGATGGCAGATGCAGGGCCCACCTCACTCTCACTGACATTCAACCCAGACCAGGCCGGTGACTTGCCCAGG
>NW_005324590.1:0-1532 GCF_000412655.1 Myotis brandtii | reverse complement strand
TTAATTCTTTATTCCTATCCATGAATTATTCACTCTATTTCATATAATTGTCTTTTGCAATCTTTCCCATTTCATTTCTCTCTCTTACTTCAGAGACCCTGTACTATGTGTTTTATAAAAGTGCTATACAGGCTGGTAAACTTAGAAGATATTTCTATTTAAACATGTCAGAGATAGGACAGTTTTCTTCTTCTCTTATATTTCCATTACTTAGTACTTAAAGATGCTGATGAAATAGTGAACATTCTGTCATTTCATCATTGGCTTGCTCCCCTCCAGCCATCACTGGGAAGATTTTGAGCACAGACGTGCTATCAGATCTGTACTCCTAGAAATGAAGAGATGCAGTGAATAGCAGTTACATTCTAATTATATTAATTCAGACTGCAATTTCTTTGAAATATAAAGAACCTGCTGTCAGGGTGGGGTGGACAATGGAGGCTGAACATGTCAACGACATGACATATTCCTCGCACAGATTGCCAGATGTATTGTTGCCCAGGATTCTTCCTGAGAGCAAATTCAGCAAGCACTCTCAGTGTCAACTCCAGCGTAAGGCACTGGTTCATTTGTTATCCTTCCAAGTTGCAGGTACGTTTGCCAGAAGAGTCTGCCAACAGATGATTTGGTAATTAAAATCATTTCCGTGGATGGAGGAGTGATTCAAAAATTGTTCCTCTTTTCTTTCTTTTCTTTCCTCTGTAAGAAAAAAAAAACAACTCTGATAAATGCTGACATTGATTTGTTCTGAGAATTGTGTGATGGTGCAGAGAACAATGCTGGGCTGCCCACTCTAGTGCTTGAACACCTTTCCTGGGATTTGTCTGTTAAGCTTTTCCTACAGAATGTTCAAGTTCTGTTCTTTGTTGGTGCTATATCCTCCTTTATCTTGCAAAAGTTCTTTGCAGATGTTAGCAACACCAAACAATATCATCCAATTTACAAAAAAAGATATCTTGTATCCCTTCCCTAAGCCAGTAACTGTGCTAGAATAAGTAATAAACAATGGTGGCAGATTTTAAAACATTAAAATTGATCATAAATTACATATATTATACAGATGCTAGTTCAATACCTGCCCCTAGTAGTTACTCAGCAAATATATTATACCTTCTTTTTTTTTGTTTGTGTCCAAAAGGGACACTATTTATAATTATTTGCCAACTGCACATTTATAGTTATTGTCATCAAGACAACAAAATCAATTAATATTTACTGAACACTTAATATGAGCAGTGTAAGCACTTACTATTATTCATTTACTTTACCCCTACTGCTGTATTCCTATGGCACTGGTGGAGAGGTAAAGGCACAGAGAAGGAAGTTGGGCAATCAGGCACAATTAGAAAGTACCAGAACTGGAGATTTGACCCAAGCAGTCTGAATCGCAAGCCCTCAAGCTTAACCATTTCACAATAATGTCACATGACACCATATAAATAAATTGACTGTAATGATTTTCTCAGACTACACAATAGCCCATTAATCAGCTTATTTTTTAACCAGAGGCCCAGTGCATGAAATTCATGCAT
>NW_005324589.1:0-1532 GCF_000412655.1 Myotis brandtii | reverse complement strand
AATATTCTACAACTCTAAGAATCTCAAAGTCTGGGAATCACTGGGAAATACTCGCAGCTCTGACATTTATTTCCTGCTAGAACTTGAGCAAGTTATGAAACCTCTTTGAATCTCTGTTTTTCCATCTGCAAAATGGGGATGATTCACACATCTCATGGTTGCTGTGAGAATTAAGCCAGATAATGTATGTGACTGTACTTGGAACATCATAACCACTTGAGAAAGTGTCCTCCAGAGTCTATGAGTTCCATGAAGGCACCCACTTTTCTCTTCTGATAATTGAAGAGTTCTTGTTTCTTCAATCTTTATATTTCCACTCTGGTCTCTTCTGTATGTTCTCAGTTTGTCACTGTTGTTCTTAATCTATGAATCTAGAACTGAACACATGCTTTTGGTGTGGCCTGGCAGTGTAAAGTAGGACCTACTATCACCTCCTTCAATCTAGACTCTCTACCTCCATTAATCCAACCAAAATTTACAATGGATTTTGTTGAGATGAGAGTGCCTAACAGCCTCCAGATCTTTTTCATAAAAATGTTTGCACAACCCTGTCTCCCATGTGCAATTGAAGTCTTAGACCTAAAATGAGAGGCTTTACTTTTATGATTTACTCAATAGGACAGGGTCAAAGAAGACCCCAAATGTATTCTTGAACTCAAGAAAGCCAACAAAATATTTCACGGACTCTTTTTAGTACAAGGAAGAAAACGTTTATTTAAATCTTGATGCAGTCCAGGGCCGCAGAGCTGGCACTAGGTGATGATGGAGCCCAGATGCTGTGGTTTCATCCCCCATATCTCACCCACATCAGGTTTACCCAGGGGACCTGACATGGTGGTTCCATGTCTCAGGACAGTGGACTGTAAGTCTGTCTTGGGGTGGCTCTGTAGGAACTGAGAGCACACAGGATAGCCTGGGGGTTTGAAAGAAACCAGAGCCCAGACAGATTATAGCGGCAGGGCCCAGGAGTCTCCTACTGCTTCCTGAGATCAGTGATGTCCCAGAACCTTCCTGCTGATCCGGGCACCATGAAGGGTTCAGGTCCCTCACCCTCCCTCTGCCTTCCATCCTGGCAGCTGGATTGCATGCCAACACTGCCCAAAGGATACCTCTGCCAGGGCTGGTGCCAATGTTCAGACCGTGTGGAAGGAAAAGAGCTCTCTTTATTGCTCTAGCCTGGCCTGCCCACATGTCTCCCAGAATGTCGCTCTGTGCTTGGGATGCCACGCCAGTCACACTAGGGCTGGGCCTGGCTGCCCGCCGGGCACTGGCCTCAGTCAGTCCTCCTGAACCCTGGAAGAAAAAGCCCACAGGAAAGCATAGGATTCTGAAGACAGTCAGGCCCCATTCCCACCATCACCCCAGTTGCCTAAGACCCATCACAGCTGGAATAATGTAGTCACCCCAGAAGCCCTGGGTCTCAATGATCCACCGCCATTGCAATGAATTTCCCCTTTGTGGTTTAAGGAAGATGGAAATCCTCAGCCCAGAGACACACAAGCCCCCCCGGCCTCTGAGTTTTGAGACTTAAT
>NW_005324588.1:0-1532 GCF_000412655.1 Myotis brandtii | reverse complement strand
GTTACTTTCTGCAGCAGCAGGAGATAGCAGGTGGTGGGAGCACCCCGAGCTGGCCGGCCCAGGGGACCCCACAGTGTGAGGTGCTGGTGTATAAAGCCAGGTGAAGTCAGCACGGGTGTTCGTGCGGGACGCATGCATTGGAGGTGGGGAGGCTCTCTGAGCGACCAGAGTTGTCGTGCAGGTGACAGTGAGGAGGTAGCCAGGCAATTGGGGCAGATGTCAGGGCTGAATGATCCAGTCCAGCCGGTAGGGTGCGGCTGCTTAAATCGTGGCCATCATTACGTCGCTGGCTCATTAGTTGGGCCAGCTCACCGGGAGCAAAGTCAGGGCCCTTGGCAGGGAACCTCAGCCAGGGTCAAATAACCCATTAGAAAGAACTGGTTGAAACTCACACTGGTTTACACAAGAACAATTTTTTGGTTCATGTAACTGAGAAGTAGTATTGGCTTCAAGGGAGGCTTAATCCAATTACTCAAATTATGTGCCCGAAAGCCAGTTTTCCATCTCTATGTTTTTGCTCTTTCCTTATTATTGGCGCCATTCCTGCAAGTTATGCCCTTGTGTTGCAAGATGACGGCTAGCAGTTCCGGGGCGGTGTTTCAGGCTCCGATCAGCAGAAAAGAGAAAGTTCCTCTCCACTGGAGCTCCTGCAGGAGTCCTGGGCTCCTATTTCACTGGCCCGAACTCTATGTCTAGCAGGACCTGGAGCAGGAGGCAGGGAGAAGGCTGGTCATGCACCCGAACTGGGTGAGTGAAACAAACCCTGGCAGGGTCTGCAGTAGTCAGAGAAAGCTAGCTGTCGCCACTGCTGGCCTCGGCTGCCAGTGTGCCTCCTGTCCTTACCTCCTGTGTCAGCAGCGTGTTAGGACGGGGTTTGCAAACAAATACCACCGAGTGACACAAGCAGAGTGGGGGTGGAGAAGGTTTCTAGTGAGTTCTAGAAGTTATTAAAATTGAGGCAGTATTATGGGCTGAATGCTTTTTTGCCCCCAAATCCATATGTTGAAGCCCTAAGCCCAGTGCGATGCTGTTCTGAGATGGGGCCTTTGGATGTGATTAGGTCGTGAGGGTGGAGTCCTCGTGATGGAATTAGTGCCCTTATAAGAAGGGATCTTGTTTCTCTCCATCATGTGAGGATACAACAGGAAGGTGGCTGTCTGCAAATCAGGAGGAGAGCTCTCACCAGAACCCGAGCCTGTGACAGCCACCCTGACCTTGGACTTCCAGCCTCCAGAACTGGGAGCAATAAGCATCTGTGGCTTAAGTCACCCAGTCAGTGTATTTTGCTGTAGCAGCCCGAGCTATGACAGGTGGGAACCAGGAAGCCAAAGGTGTCGAGATATGTGTCCATGAGGACATTGATTTGATAACGTCAGCAGGATTGAGACAAGACTGCTGGAAACCTTGACATGATCTGTCTACCTGCAATCTATAGCCATTTCATCACGAAATGTGTTGTTTCTACCTCCAAAATGCCCTTCAGTTCTACTCATCTCCATCCTCCCCACTGTCATCTCTGTTTGAACCCTCAT
>NW_005324587.1:0-1532 GCF_000412655.1 Myotis brandtii | reverse complement strand
CCCCTGTTTAAAAAGTTTGAGGACCCCTGGGCTAGGTGCTAAAGGAGGTGATCACTTCTGCCTGAGTCTTTTGAATTGCTCCTTCTGGGGAAAGCAGCCACCTTGTTTTGAGGATATATCTAAGCAACTCTTTGGAAAGGACTGTGGGGGAAAAAGAAGCTTCCCTCCAAGAGCCAGCATCACCTTGCCAGCCATGTGAGAATGTCACCTTGGAAGTTAACCGCAGCTCAGTCAAGCCTTCCTGTAGCTCTAGCCAACATCTGACAGCGTTAGGAAACATGTAAACCAGGACCTCCAGCCAAGCTGACCCGCAATTCCTAACACAGAAATGCGGAGAGAAATACCTGTTTAGTGTTGTAAGACACCATATTTTTGGGGACGATCTGTTATGCAGCAAAAGGAACCTAATGCACAGAGCTGAAGAAAGTTGCCCAAGGTCACACCATGGGTCATGTCAGAGCTGGAGTTCTCCCTTGGCATCAGTAGGGAGAAACAATCTCCTGCCTCCTGTTCCTTCTCCAGTCACTCGTTAGGCCCAGCCACATTCAGTCTTGCCCAAGAATATCTCCAACCTCTGTCTGAAATTCTACCTCCTCTTCGAACTGTGATGAAGGGAGAAAGGGTACATTGGAATGTGTGGTATGGCACCACAGTGTAAGTCTCTGTGACTCCACATGAGCATCACAGGGACTTGAGATTTTGGGGAAGAACCATGAAAACCTTCTATTAAACATCCTCATTGTACATGCAACTCAGGTCCAGAGAATGACATGACTTTCCTAAATTTACACAGTTGCTTAATAATAGAATGCAGTATAAAAACCAGGTCTCCTATCAAAGTGCATTTATTTTTGGTCAAATACAAATATTTGCAAACCTGTAACCCACCAAGGATCTCTTTGATTTTCACCCTTTCCCTCCCTTTATTTTCATGTTTTGAAATACTTGAATTAACTGAAGTTTACATGTATTCAGTAGGAACAGTCTACATTATGTTATCATGGATCAATTTAAGGTTTTCATTGGGTGGATGTGTTATCAGACAGAGACCAGGACTAAGGTGGGTCTGCCCTGGAACGGTCTAGAAATGGGTTCTTCAGAGGTATTGTGGGAAAAGAATTTCAAGGACACTCATGTAGGACGAGTTTTAAGTGATAGTGGCAAGATTTATTACAGAGAAAAGTGATGGTGCACTCTCGGAGAGACAGAGCATGGACAGGCTACCGGGTAACAGCTGCATAAATTCTGGAAAGGAAGTTACAGAGGCAGAGAGTCCTCTGTCGCTGCTCACTGCTCTCCTGGTTGCAAGTCTCATGGGTACCCTTAGAATTTAGGAGAAAATAAGGCAAAAGTATGTGCCTGAGAGAAGGGAGGGCATGGGCATGTTCTAAGGAGGGCACACTCTTTGTTCTTTGTCTTGCTTCCACATATTTCTTGGGTTTGGGAAGAGACAGACTTTCTTGAAGACTATCCAATCCCTTTCCTGGATTTTCTGGGCCTGTGCTCTTCCCCTAGCTGATATTTTCCCCTGA
>NW_005324586.1:0-1532 GCF_000412655.1 Myotis brandtii | reverse complement strand
TTCTTATTAATTTGTAAGAACTCTTTATATATTAAGGCATTAGACCTTGGCCTATTATGTAAGTTACAGATATTTTTCCAACAGGTGTTATTTGCCTCTTGATGTAGGTTATTTGCAGTAATGGATTTTCAAGTGTCTGGATGCTATTTTTTATACAATGAATACAAATTTAGTCTGGAGTGCTCCTGAATTAACGGCAGTTTTCTTTTTTTAAAATATATTTTCTCAAACAATAAACACCACAAGCCTAAGTAAAATCACAGCAGGCAAGGGGTGACCCTTGAGGTCAAGAGGTTGGAAACCGGGACTCTAGGCCGTCTTGGTGCCTCCTACACTGTGTCACCCAGAGCTGTGCCCAACCCTCTTAAGCTGAAGTTCAGCACTTAAGTGTCTTGTGAAGTCAGCAATCATTAGATAGCTAATCCCTTATAAAACACAAGCAACAGTATTTCAAGGTGGGGCTCCCAAAAAAGGAACTGGGATATCTCTCTTCCTCTCTCTCTTCTCCCTTTGCACCCCGCTCCCTTCCTCTGCTTTTCTCTCTTCTCTAGCTTCCCAAAGGGCAGAGGGAGAAAAACAGAGAGGAGAACAGTGGAGGGGAAGGTAACAACAAGGGAAGCCTCTCCAGTGTTTAAGATGAAGCCTAAATTCTTTTGCGTGGCTTTCAAGTCCTTTCACATCTGGCCCCAGCTGTCCCCCTCTCTGACCCCACACCCTGCTCTCAGCCACACCAGTCTATTAGCTATGCTCTGCCCAGGACAGCCCCCTGGCCTTGCCACCAGCTGGTTTCTCTACCAAGAGCTTGCTTCCCCTTGCCCGCCTGGTGTGCTTATACTTTAAATGTCACTTCCTCTAGGTGCCATCCCCTGGCCCAGGCTGCGTTAGTCTTTTTCACTGGCCCTCATCTTTCTGACAGGATTTACAATGTTATTCCACAGGTCTCTGGTCATTCCCACCAACCTGGAGGCCCTTGAAGGTAGGAACTTGCCTGATTCACCTCTGGGACTGACCCAGTTCTTGGTATATGGAAGTGGCTTAGTCAATGCTCATCGAACAGAATATTGTTTTAAGAGCAAAAGTGTGCGTTGAAGAGGGCATCACAAGTGTAACCAGAACCATATCCTTCACAGTGGAGATGGAGCCCCCTAGAGAGCTTCATCCCATGCCGGCTTCCCCACCCTCCTGAGCTAGACACTGCAACCTTGACCGAGGGCGGTGGATTCACACATAGGCAATGCCCCTAATGGGCAGAGGTCAACCACTGACCTCCACTGGGAGCTTCATTCCCTTTGTCTTGCCAGGGAAGAAGCAGGGAAAATTCAGAGCCGCTGGCTACTGAGAAAAGTCTGTGTTGAACAGTGGTCCTCAAACCGTGGTCAGTGTCAGGATGACCTGGGACATGCTGGTAAAATACAAAGGCCAGGTCCTGTCCTACTTCAGAGAGCCTGGGCCTCTGCATTCGCCAGTCTCTCTACAGGTGATTGTGCTCACACCAAACTCGGAGACCCAGGGGCCCAGAGGAAGTGGCCTCA
>NW_005324585.1:0-1531 GCF_000412655.1 Myotis brandtii | reverse complement strand
CTTCCGGAGGCACAGGCTGAGTCTCCACCATCAGACTGCAGGCTTTCTGAGGGGGGGGCCTGAGTTGTCTCCCCCTGGATCTCTGCACTCACTGATTCCTGGATTCATTCATTCCATCAGTCACTCAGGGGGTGCCTGCTATGTGCTGGGCTCTGGCCTATCGGCCAGCCATGCAGAGGCTGTCTATACCCGTTCCCAGTGGGCGAAAGGAAGCTGCCCCGGGAAGGAGGTGCCAGGCAGAGGGAGCAGCATGCGCAAAGCCGGAACCGGAGGACTATCGGAGGCGGGCCCTGGGCGGATGTAGGAAGGGGCTTTGCTGTTGCAGTGACTCATGGAACCTTGGAGAAAGGAGGTTTTGAGAATGGTTGGAGATTTCACTACTGTCGCAGGAGATAAAACTCAGGAGAATGTCAAGCATCTTTGCCCCAAGGAAGAGAGGGAAATCTATGGAACCTCTGACTCATCCATCCCTGGAGCAGGAGGGAGGTGGGAGAAGTCTTCAGTTCTGGCCTGCCAGGCTGGTCAGCTCCCTCTCCACGGACTCCTCCCTCCCCTGCCTCCTCAAACTCCCGGCCCTGTGGAGAATGTATCCTAGAGGCCATCAAGTTCTCCCCGTTGTCTCATCATAGTCTCTCCTGCTGCATTCTTGCCTGTCCTTGGTGGAGATGGACCACAAGTCGACCTGCAGTCTCTCTTTCCCATCCCCCCAGGCCCTGGCAGAGGCCCTCTTCCTCCCTTACCTGCCCCAGATCATCGGAGCTGGGCCCAGGGCATGGGGCTAATTTCCGGGAGACAGATTCACTCTCAGGCTGAGGCCACGCCTCCACCTGGAAGCCTAGGATGGACTGAGGTTTTAGATCACCCTGAGAGGGTGGAGGGGTGGAGGAAGCCCACGCTCTGTCCCTGTCTCTTTTTTACCATGACTTTTAATCTTTTTTTCTATATTTGTCTCTTTCTGTCCTCAACTCTCTCTCCACCTCTTCCCCCTTTCCCTCTCTCCTCTCTGCTGTTCCTCCGTCCTGTCTCCATCTCCCTCCTTCCCAGTCTCCTTTCTTTCTTCCTCCCTGTAGGTCTCAGTTTCTGTCCCCATGTCCCACTCTCTTTCTGATGGTCCCTGGCAGTGTGAGAGGATGAGAAGACAAATTGCGGGGCTGCAGGCATCTGTGGCCAGCAGTGTGCAGGTGGCCTGGCTAGGGCCATGGTGCGGGGTAACCTCTTCTTCGCTAGAGTCAGAGGAGATTCGGGGGACAAGGTCTCAGATCGGCAGACTGGCTTCTATCCCAGGCTGTTGGAGGGAGTCATAATAAAGGGCCAGGCACCGAAGCCCTGAGAACTTTCTAGAAGAAAAGCAGTGTGGTTGCTTCTCAAACATGGAAACCTTGCCCATCCAGTCAAGGGAAGGAAGAACCTGTAATAGTTGGACTTTGTCTCTCCTGCCTAACGGTGGGATGGGGGACACTGTTTGTTGTGGGGAGGGGATGGGTTTAGAGGTAGGACATCAAGGAGGAAGCTGACCAGCCTCACTTCGGGC
>NW_005324584.1:0-1531 GCF_000412655.1 Myotis brandtii | reverse complement strand
AAAAGGGGGATTATCTTAGGTGAGCCTGACTTAATCAGGAGAAAGTTCTTAAAAGAGGGAGTGGGTCCTTCCTGGAGAGAGACAATCTCCTGTTAGGCTTGAAGAAGTCAGCTGTCATGTTGAGGAAAGGGGTGTGAGAGGGTAAGAAACTGCAGGTGGCCTTGAGCACCTGAGAGCAGCCCCCCCACCCCACCCCGAAAGCAGGAACCGCAGTCCTAAAACCAAAAGGATCTAAATTCTGCCAAAAACCTAAGGGAACTTGAACAAAGATCCCAGACCCAGAAACGAATGCTCCTTGGTCACCACCTGCCTATTGCCTCATGAGACCCTACCTGGTGAGAACCCCACTAAGACTGGACCAGGAAAACTGTGAGATCAGGAATGCTGTTTGTGAGTCACTGAGTCCGTGGTAGTGTGATATTTGGTGATAGAAAATGAATGCGTTCCCCTTTTCTCTTCCTTTGGCAACTTCCACTCACCTTTGAGGTCTGAGCTTTGAGGTCCCTTCCTTCAGGGGACTCCTGCCCTTTCTATTTATTGTTCTGGCTCCTTTTTACTTCCCTCCTCAACAGCAATCACAAGGGGGATTGAAGTTGCCCGTTTTCTCACCTCCATACCCCCAACGCAATAAACAAGTAGGAATACTGGGGCTCAGAGAGGTGACAATGTATTTATCTGATGGCCAAAATTCACAGGGACATCTGAGGAAAAGCAACATATCTGAACCATGTGCGAACTTGAATTTTAACAGATTTATCAACACAGGATGTTGTTTGAACCCAAATATAGTGATTTGACCACAATGTATAATATTTAATGTATTGTCTGAAAATGGATACACATCAAAATGACTCAGAAAAACCCACTGACGTAAATTTCATTGAATAATTCATGTGTGCATTAGCTGTGTTGTTACAGAATCTGAATCTATATACAATTTGTTATAGAACTTTGTCAGTTTCATGTAAAAATCTGAGTGAATAAAACTATACATTTATGGTAATTTCTCATGTATTGATTACCTCTGAAGAAAACACACAGTTTTCTTCACTGGGTTTCAAAGCCAGGTTAGCTGACAGCATCCCAGAAGCAGTTCTGTGCTGGGGTCATGGGCTGACTCATCTGTGAGAACACAGGAGGTGAACAGGCCCTAAATGCTAATTACATCAGGCTGAAATCCTTCCAGATACTAGGACTAAGAGATGTAAGATATTTTAATTCTACATTAAAGAGAGGGGTTTACACAATAATGCATCCAAAATAAACATGAAGGGCCAGTGATCCCTGCCTTTTTACGAAGACTAGGAAAGAAAGAAACCCTTTCTGCTACATACAAAACTGTGGTATTTATCTACCTTACCTACTGCCACATCTGAACTAATGCTGGACACTCACTGAAAAAGGTCAGCATTGATTGGCTTTTGATAAGGACAAAAATTTGCATCTTCAGTATTGCTGGACTAGTGAGTTAGGATCATTTCTAAGGCCCATCAGTTTCCTCTAATTCAGTGGTTCTCAACCTTCTGGCCCT
>NW_005324583.1:0-1531 GCF_000412655.1 Myotis brandtii | reverse complement strand
TTTTTTTTTACTCTGAACAAGTGACAAGGATGATCCTATTTATAACATGTTGAAACCATAATATTAGTTATTAGCTACCATTTATTGATGCTTCACTTGTGCCAGCCCTGTGTTGCACACTTTCACATTCATCATGTGTAGTCCCCAGCATCCATCTTCAAGGAAATTATCATTCGCATTTTACTTTGGAGAAGGACACTGAGACCACATAGATAGGATACAAACAATTAAAGATTAAAATCCTGTCTGGGCTCTGAGAGTTTGCACTAATCCCAAACACCACGCTGCTAATAGTGAGGGCACCAGAACTGTTTCAGTGGGGAAATACCCACTCCTGTCCATGTGCCCTGTGGCCTGAGTCCTATCTTGGGACCTTTGCCCTGGGCTTGTCAGCCTCATTCACTCTTTTTCCTGCAGAGCTATACCCAGTGGAATGCATCACCCTGTTTTTTTCACAGCTTGGCTATATTCAATTTTATTTTTCTGGGGAGTAGTTATATATAGCACCCACTTTTAATGGAGCTTCATTTTGCTACCTGGCATAACCTCCGTTCCTGTGGTTTAGAAGGAAGATAATACAGTTTAGCTCAGCCAGGGTCCTAAACAGATGTTCTGCATGTCTCTCTGTGTAGTCCTAGCAATGCATCACTTTAGATGGCTCAGCCCGGCCTGCCAGCATCGCTGTGCCCATGCCAAGTGCTGTCAGATAGCATGCAATAAGCAAAAACTGAGGTTAGGTTCAGACCCCACAGTCGTTTTATTCTAATTCTTGCGTGCATTAGCATCTGGACTTCGCCAGGCGTCACCTGCTCTGGGGAAAGCTGGTGGCGTTAAATTGATGTGATAAGCTGAATGCGAATATTGTCCTGTTTTAAGAAACCTGACTATAAAAATCTGAATATGAGCATATCAACTTGAACAAATTCTTATCTTTTATGAGGATTGTTCATTGAAAGAAAGATTTGCCAGAAGTTGCCATTTGCAAGGATGGAAGGCAATGGGGAAAATTAAGAAAATATTAAGAACTTTCCCCATATAATGAAGAAAAAAACGGTGGCCTATTGGCAAGAGTGTGATTTACGTGCAACTTTTAACAGCTACTCCCTTAACAAATTAGATGGCAAAACACACAGGAGATGTACTTAAATCACACTGCCAGGGCTTTCTGTCAAAACCAGTATTAAGTGAAGGACTGGGTTAGGGTAAGAATTCCATGAAGAATTCTGAGTAGAGCTGCATCTATTCGCCTGGGAGGGGTTATGGTGCAGTCAGTGAGATGATATTTATGAAGTTCTCAAATGTGTACTGCACTAGGTTTGATTCGGTTAAAAACATAATCCAAAATGACAGTGTCTCACCCCGAGCATGGCCCGCCTTCAGGCAAACGGAGGAAGGGCGCTGCACAAGGTGACCTCGCAAGGTCCCCCGATCACAGTGTGGCTCTGTGACCGCCTGGCAGCAGCCTCAGTGCTTGCCGTCTGACTGTTCCATCTGAGCCCTTGAAAGGACTAGTAAGAGGGCTGACTCGCCA
>NW_005324582.1:0-1531 GCF_000412655.1 Myotis brandtii | reverse complement strand
AAGGAAGAAAGGAAGAAAGCTTCCGAGATTTCTATGGATTCAAATCCGTTCTCCAACTAAAATTCTGAAATGTTTTAGGTAATAATTCATTAATGGTTATAAATTTTTAGCATCAAATCATTTATCAGAATAGCTAGGAGAGAGATCATGGGGAAAGGAATACAGATCTAATTTTGGATAGGAACCAGGTCAACCATCCTAGCATGAGGTAAGATGCCAAAGAGTAGACTGGGTGGGGGGCCACCACAGTGGGAAGACCTGGCCAGTGTGAGTGTAGCACAAGGGTGAAGAAGGCCTGGAACATTTGTGGAGGGAAGCAGGTCAACTTACTCTCTCCAGATAATCTCATCCTTTCCCTGGCTCCAATTACTCTATGCCAACAACTACACACCTTTTTTTCTAGGCCAGATTACTCTGGTGAGCTCTAGACTCCTGTGACCTCTATTTGATATCAACCAGTCCCCAAACCTGCTCCTCTCCTCCTGTTTCTGGTCTCACCTAATTTTCCAAGCCAGAAACCAGGGTGTTGAGCCTGACTCCTCCTTCTCTCTCACCTGCCATCCTTAAGCAGGCACCAGACTCTGTTCTCTCCACCTGGTCAGTAGCATTTCAGTCCATCCACTTCTGCCCATTCCTGTTGTACTTAGTTCTGGCCATCACCACCTCAATACTGCATTAAGTAGATAGACTATTCACTGGTTTCTCCACTAAAAGGCAGCTTTCAAACCATTCCCCACTCTGAAGCTAGAGTGAAGTACAAGTATGATGTGTCCTCTTATGTTTAGCATCCATTATCCTCAGAATAAAATCCAAACTGGTTAGTATGGCGTACCAGTACCTTCAGAATTTGAACCTAGCCTTCAGGCTGACTCTTGTCACACATGACCCTCAAATTATAGTTCTACCCATCAGTTCCCTGAAGCTTTCTCTTGCTTCTGGCCTTTGCCCCTGCTGTCTACTCTGCTAGGGTGGCCTTTCTGCCTGCCTACACTTGGCTAACTTCTATTTATCCTTCTAGGTCTTTGCTCAGGCATTATGTCCTAAGGAAGCCTACCCCTCCTCCTCCCCTAACCTCCCCCTCCCACCTGCAAGATTGAGTGTGACATGCCTCTTCTGTGCTTACACAACACCTAACCTTAACCCTACTAGCACTTAACACCCTGTGGTGCCTGCAGAGCTGGGCTTTGAGTCCTGTGGCACTTCCAGTCATAAGTGCAGTAATTGGCATAGAGTGGACACTCTGTGTTTGATGAAAGAAGGAAAGAATAAAGGAAGGAAAGGGGTTTCTAAGAGTAAGAATGAAAGGTTTTCAAATCCTATTAGTTTATTTACTCATTTTTCTAAATGTTAACCTCTTCCTACCCCCACCCTACTGCACTTGTTAAGACTAAAATATGTGGTTTAATAATATCAATTAATGATCTGTAGCTAGAGTGACTTCCTCCAGATTAAACCAGACTGAGTAAGCAGGTGACAATTGACTAGTTAATCCGACTAAGAGTCATTCCTTTGAGGAAAAAACAAAGCCTCA
>NW_005324581.1:0-1531 GCF_000412655.1 Myotis brandtii | reverse complement strand
CAGTCCGCAGGCTGACGCTCTATCCACCGAGCCAAGCAGCTAGGGCTGATTCACTAATTCTTAACAGATTTTTCCTCTTTTTGCTAATTAACTTTGTATTATGGAAAATTTCTAACATGTATAAAAATAGAATAACCGAATGAATTCCAGTGCCCTCAGCAACCAAGTTCAACAATGATCTAATCTTTATGTATCTGTCCCGTCCGTCACTCACGTCCCATTCTCCTGGACTGTTTTAAGGAAAATCTCAGACATCGTATAATTTTATCCATAATATTCCATCCCAGTCCTGTATTGATCACCTGCTATGTCCGTGAGCCAGTGGCAAAAACAGATAGGAATGATTCCTTGCCCTCACAAGGCTCCTTGTTTCCAAGGGGGATGTGGATCCACTGAAGAAGGAAAGTTGAGGCAATGATTTGTATGACAGAGTGCAGAGTGTGAGCTGGGCCAGGCACAGCTGTCAATGCCTTGTAAACCTAACTGATTGAACAGAGTCCTCCTAACTCCCCAATGAGGTAGGTAGTAGCATCCAAATTTTACAGACGAGAAAGCTGAGGCACAGAGAGGTTAAGTATTTCTGCCTAAGGTCACACAGCTAATCAGTGGTGAAGTGCCATGAGGCCCAGAAGAAGTAGATCGTTCTATTTGGGGCCCTTAAAGAGTGAGTCCAAGTTCCCCATGTAGACAAGCAAAGGGAATAGCGTGAGCAAAGGTCCCGACAAAGAAACTGCTCAACGCTCAGGGGGCAGGAGGTTTGGAGGCAAACCAGGATCGGCCGGACATGGAACTGGAAAGGCCGGTGAGGTCAGCCTGGGAAGAGCTTTTGTGAGCCGCACTGAGGAGTGTGGACACACCCGTGACCGCTGGATAGCCAGCGGAGAGTACGCAGGTGAATGATAAGGTCAAATCCCATCAGAGGGAGAACGCTGAGACCATCAGAAAGATGGGATGTAAGTGGGAGACACGGAAGGCCCTTGAATGTCCCAGAAAGCTGGGGGGTGGTCAAGCCTGAACCGGAGCAGTGGACGTGGGAGTGGAATGGAAAATATGGAAACAGGATTCAAGTGACACGATGCTAATTGGGACATCTATTTCTCAGACTTCTGGCAGAAGCCCAACACTGAACAATAAAGAGCAAACACTGCAGATTCTAAAAAGAGGTGCTGGACCCATCGACAAGAAGCTAAGACGCGGCCAATTCCTTCCGGAACCCCTTAGCCCTTCCCCCACCTCCACTCTCCATGTCAGAGCAGCAGCGGGAGATTTGTCCAGGAGAGGATTTCTTTGCAGAGTGTTGTTGGGGAGTAGGGGAGGTGAGGGTGCTCTTCCCTCCCATGCCGGGAGAGGGAACTCAGTGGACCCCAGATCAGCAGAAGGTCAGAGTCCTTGGCAAGTTCCTGGGAGGACATGGCAGGTATTTCTTAGAGTTTGGAGGGACAGAGAGTGATGCCTGGCTCTTACCTGCACAGGGCTGGCTGGAGCAGTCCCAGAGCTAGAATGCTGCCGCAGGAGAGGCCTGGACCTCAGA
>NW_005324580.1:0-1531 GCF_000412655.1 Myotis brandtii | reverse complement strand
AGCAGCCCAGTTCAGGATAGGCCCTGAGGGAGGGAGTTACATCATCTTCTACGCATTCATTCTTCCAACTAAAAGGAGACTCGGCGAGATGAAAGAGCTGGTCCCTTATGGAACTGGGGGGGCATGTTTTTAATCCTTGTGGAGCCAATGGCACCAGAGAAAGCGGGGTGCATGCAAAATCCCCCCATTTTTCTGAGCCCTTATTTCATTTTGCCTGTTTGTTGTTGTTGGTCTCACTCTAGATTCAAATTCCCTGAAGGACAGAGGTTGATGCTTATGCGTCTTTGGATGGACTCTTGTCCCCAGCACTTGGCACAGTGTCTTACCCATAGCGCACGTTGATCTCAAATGACAGAGATCCAGGATCTCCGCGAGGTCTCAAGTGCCTGACAAGCCATTCCTCACTAACACCTCCATGTGTCCTGCCTGGCGTTCTCTGCTCCCCGTGGCTGCTTCGCGAGGCCCTTGTTTGAGCACTGATCGCAGATCGCTGTACACGTCTGTTGTGTGTTTGTCTCCCCATAGACTGCGAGCTAAACAGGGGTGAGACCAAGGCTTACTCAGCTCAGTGAAACCAAGACCAATACCACACCTGTCCCAGCACAGGCACTCAGTGACTGGCTGCTGAATGAGCCAGTTAACTACTGGTATCAGCTTTATTTCTGGAGACTCTAGCAAGTTACTGGATGCTGTGTAAGATGGAAGGGGAAGTCCTAGACTGGCATATGCATCAGCAAGTGTTGAGTGACTCAAATACTGGAGAGACATCAGTCAGTCAAAATAATTTGGTCAAAAGCCATCTAGGACTTCCTTGGGAAATAGTGGGGAAGGCCAAGGTCAAGTCGGAGAGCTAAAGGGATTTAGAGATTAAGTCCAATCCCATTGTTTTTCAGATGAGGAAATTGAGGTTAAAACAAAAAAGGAAGTGACTTTCCCAAAACCGCACAACTTGACCAGAACCCAAGGCCCTTGGCCCTTGGCCCAGCGCTCTTTCCCTAACGCTGCCCTGGAGTATTGCCAGAAAGGCAGGCTTGAGAATCAGACTGACTGGTTCAATCACAGCCCCTCCTCCCACCTTCCCATCCAGTTTCTCTGTCTGGCCCCAACACCACTTAAGGAAATAAACCATGGTCCATTCACAAGATGGGACTCGATGCAGCCATTTAATATAATGTTATTTCTAGAAGAACATTTAACCTCAAAGGTAACAACTCTCATTGTATGTTGTATTAATCATCTTATTAAGGGTATACTATATTAAAGTACATATACTCGTAAGTATACAGGGGTGGGCAAAAGTAGCCTACATCTATGGGTACATAAAACAGAATTTATTTTTCTATTATTTATTCTTGTATTATATACTTTTCCATACAAAGAACTGTAAGCCTACTTTTGCCCACTGCTGTATAGAGTATATTTCCCCAGTATACATACTTATGCTATATACAATATATACTCTATACTCTATGTACTTTAATAAGTATATATTTAACATAAGTATATGTACTCTAATATATACATATATATA
>NW_005324579.1:0-1530 GCF_000412655.1 Myotis brandtii | reverse complement strand
AAAGAAAAATCAACCAAAAAAATGAGTTCGCTTGTCAGAGGTTTGCCATCACTGTTCTAGACACTTTCACTTACTTCATTTAATTATAAAAATAACTCTGCCAGGCAGGTGAAACAGTACCTTACACATAGTAGATGCTCATAAAATACTTGTTGCATAAAGAAATTATAATTCCCATTTTACAGATTAGAAGACGAAAGATGAAAGAGGTCATGTTTGCTTGAGATCACTCAGTGGCCAAAGCAGTTCTGCTTCTTTCCCCCATGCCCTCCTCTGTCCTACATGCCTTCAGAGCCATACACGTTCTGAGAGGCTTATAATGCATCACCATTGGATGCCCCAAGGATTTTCTAAGTCATTGTAATCAACACTTACTAAGCCCCCTTAAGTAATTAAAGCCCTTTAATCCTCAAATGTGAAAGCAAACAACAAGGCTTTATCTTTGTGTCTGTGTTGGAAAATGTCTCTCCTGAATCTCATCACTCTTGATATCAATTATCCAACGAAGTGTAGAGACACTCTCAGGAAAACTCACAGGGCAAAATTAATTTTCATGCCTTTAATTTACTAAGAGCTGATGAAGTAACTGTAGTTTACTGACGCTATCTTTGTCACATGCCCTTTGTCTGCCCTGTTGAGCTCTAATCTCTTTCACATCTGCAGGCTCCGTCTCCCTCTCCCCCCCAAGCAGGCCCCTCTGGGTCCTTCTGTTCCAAGCTTATTCCTGTCTGTGGGCCATTGTTTGTGATCTGTCCTGTCACCTGAAAGAATTATGTGTCTCCCTCAACTTATTAAAACTAAGATCACTTTCTGGGTTTCACTAGCAGTCCTATATTCCTTTCCTGATTTATTACTGTGTTAGTGGACATTTGTGGCACTTGTGTAGTCATTAGTTTTGTTTTCCCAACTGGATTGGGCATTTATTGCCCTCATGTTAAGCAGACTCCTAAACACGTCTGAACTATTCCCAGGTAAACTCTGGGTGTAAGAGGTGGGCAGTGGTAAGCCCTGTTAAGCACTTTCAATAAGGCACTCCCATCCCCTCCTCCGCACCAAATAAAAAAGGAACCCTGACACTCTCTCACCTTTCATGCCTTAGTTCTGAACTGCTTCTACAAGGAAGGAAAATCTTGCTGGTAATGGCAATTTACAGTTTTCTTTCTCTCCATACACTGTACTATGGCCGTGTTCCTCAAATGTAATGAACCCATAGATAAACTTCCCATTTCCCCTAACACCGCATCCTTTTCAGAATTGTCACCTAAATTAATGACACTGCCTACTACCGTGCCACTGCTTAATCTATCTAATCATTTCACTCCCCTCTCCATCTAAATTCAGTCAGTCCTTGGTATTTTATCTACTAAATATTTCTTAAATTGTCTACTCCCTTTCATTCCCCACTACTCCTGTCTTGGTTCAGACCCACATTATTGCTTTCTTGGACTGTTGCAATATCTCCTTAACTGGTTTGCCTCCTTCTGACTCTTTGACTCCTCTCCAACCCATTAGCCACATGTTTGTTTCACT
>NW_005324578.1:0-1530 GCF_000412655.1 Myotis brandtii | reverse complement strand
CTCACACGCTGCTTAAATAACTTTATCCATTCACATGGATTTAAAATTATGCCCACATGCCAACAGCTCATAAATATTTTATTTCCATCACATTCTCTGTACATACATGACTGTCATCCTTATATCTTCACATACCTGTGCAGGTTTAATTGGTCAACCATTGACCTCTAAACTTATTTTCTACCCACTTTCCACCTGCTCACAGACACTTGTTTCTTACCCAGTGTGCCCCAAACCAATAATGACACCCTCAAATAACTAGATGCCAAAGTTCCAAACCAGGAATTATATCTATGACACCTTCACCTCCTTCAATTCCCACCTCAAATTAATAAGCAAGTCCCCTTAATTTTCTATCACCCAAACAGGTCTTAACTCTGTCCACTTGCCACCATTCTCATTATCAGCATACTCTAAATCAATGATACCAATTCTTTCCAATTTGATCCCTTGCATCTAATATCAACAATGGAAGAGAATGAACTTTTAAAAGTAGAAATTAGGCCATGTCACTCATTCTCTGCTTACAAATCTTCAATGGCTTCCTTCTGTCTTTTGGAAGACAAATTATTAACATAACTTATAAGGCCCTTCTCTTATCAGCCTTCATCCAAACCTCCTCTCATGGCCCTCTTATCCTTCCCTACTTCACTACATTTCTGAACCCGGCGCTCCTCTTATTTGTTTCAATGTGGCAATGTCTTTAATGCCCCAGAGCTGTTCTGCATGCTGGTTCACTTCCTATAGTGTTCATGCATCTCACATCTCATCATTCTTTAAGTTGCAGAGTAAGTGTCATTTATTCAGAATGACCTTTTCTGACTCTCTTCCCTTGATCTAAATTAAGTCTTTCTTTTATACTATTTCAAGCATCCCAAACTTTTCTTTCATAGTACTTCTAACAGTTTTAAAATATTTAATTTCTTGTAAGATTATTCCTGTTCTTTTTTATTCTATAATTATCAGTAAACTATAATATTGGTCACAGCAGGTATCAAATCTGTTTTGCACTCCTATGACCAGTAACCTAGCATAGTCCCTGCAGGTATAGATATTATTTATATCTGAATAAATAAGTAAACAAATGAGTTTGTAGAATTTATTACATATTCACCTGGAAGTAAAAAATCCTAGTATCTAGTTCTCATTCTGAAACCAACTGGCCATATGACCCAGAGCAAATCTCTTTTGTGCCCTATTGTTTCCTTATCTATATAAAGAAGTGACAGTCTGGGTTTTCTAAGTTTCTTTTCATCTCCAAAATTTTCTAGATCTATAAAATTAGTAAAAATATATCTAGCAAGTGATGTTGGAGCCTCAGAACACATTAGTTGATCTCCAAGTGAAGGGGAAATGTGTTTAATAGTACTCTAATGACATTTTGGCAAATTCTGTTATTTTTGTATATTTAGAAGTAAATTTAGGATTATATTGCCTGACTATGCCTCTCTCTCTCTTCTACAAGGTTTATTTATTTATTTACTTTATTATCTACTTTATTGGGGTGACATTGGTTAATAAAATTATATA
>NW_005324577.1:0-1530 GCF_000412655.1 Myotis brandtii | reverse complement strand
GTGGTTGAGCATCAACCCATGAACCAGAAGGTCACAGGTTCTATTCCCAGTCAGGGGACATGCCTGGGTTATGGACTCAATCCCCAATGGGGGCATGCAGTGGTTTATACAAACACGTCATTACTTGAATGTCTGGGCAGTTGGAGAACAACTGGTAGAGGTCTCAGAAAGCACAATTTAAAAACAGCCAATTAGCTTCAGGGAAAAATGGAACCATTGCAAATCTATAGTCTTGATGCACTGAGAATTAACATACTTCCTATTTTTTCCCCAATAAGAAAAATTACACTTACCATTTTTTTCTGATAACTCTCTTTCATTTCCCCCCATTTTTATAGGGACTTATAATTCTAGATTCTCCTCCAACCCATCTATTTCACTGGCAGATAATTCAAACTGACAAATTATGAACCCCAGTTGCCTGTTGGGTCAAGCCTACATTATTCAGCCCGGCTGTCAGGCCACCCAGCATGCACTGGGTTGGTTTGCCTTTCTACCACTCCTGCCCTGTCCTAGTTTTATGACGTGTTGGTCTGCATACACTAAACTCGTATGTAATATTCTCAGGAAGTATTCCAAATTGTCCATTATGTCGATGTTATACATCTTAAAGTCTTTAGACTTAGAGGTCTGTAATAACAAAATTCCACTATTCTGTGGTCATTTATTGAAGACAAAAAAACAAACATTCTATTTTCAAGGAGACACGGGACAATGAGAGAGCAATCGTCACCGTACAGCTAAGAAAAGGATCTTTTGTAGACAAATTCTAGAACTTCTTAATGATACACAAGCTTATTATCTGTGTCCCCAGTGTTCTAAAGCACCAGACTTCATTAGGAAAAAAAAATTAAGCTGGAAAAATGGAGGCAGCTCTTTGCAAATTTCCGCTGGAAATGGGCTGGGAAAGGCAGAAGGCTGGATCAAAAGAGGGTAATCATGCTAACTGTGCCCCGAGCACTGCGTGGGTGATACGATTTGCACACTAACTACCTCTCTCATTACTGCTTGTTTGGAGTGTTCTGTGTTAATGGGGTTAGCTAATCTAGTATTTTAACTTAAAAAGGCTCCGCTGATTAATAAATGTTGCACACTGTGCTAGTAATTAAAACAAATGGGAGAGTTACAAATAAAAGTTGAATTGTTAAGAAAACACTCTCTGAAAACATATGATAATGCCTATTTACCATAATACAATAACCGTTCAGAAAGCATGCGGATTGCAGAGGGCTAAAGGGTTTGAAGAATCACATAAGCAAAACAAAAGTTTGGAGGCATGTTGAACTTCCTTATCACTATTCTTTGGTAATAAACAGAACCAGGTCTCGTTTCTATACACTACATTTAAAAAACATTTTTTTTCTGAAAAACATCAGAAAAAAAAAAGTGCGTTTTTTTCCATTGATTTTTAGAGAGAACGGAAGGGAGAGAGAGAAAGAGAGAGAAACCCTGATGTGAGAGACACATATCGACTGGTTGCCTCCGACTGGGGTTGGGGATCGAACCTGAAACTCAGGTATGTGCCCTTGA
>NW_005324576.1:0-1530 GCF_000412655.1 Myotis brandtii | reverse complement strand
TAATAATAATAATAATAGGAAATGCTATCATTTACTGAGCACTTACCCAGTGCTCCCCATGGTAAGGGAATTGACACTAAGTTGGTTAGATCAGAACTGGCACAGGAGCCAGGAATTGTTGTCTCCAGAGCCTTTGCTCCCAGTTCTGTCACTGGGGATTTCATGACTCTATCTTGGCCTTGGGAGAGAGGAGAACCAGCTCTGGGCACATGGACAGTGGGGCAATCTCTTAATGTCTTTCCTTCAATATGGTATTCTCTAAATATTAGGTCAACATTGATGTAAAAGAGAAAAAGAGTAGAGTGAGTGGCCAGTGAAAGTTCTCAGTCTCTCCTTGTTTGTGTCAAGTTACTCACTCTAAGTCCCAGCTTGCCTCTCACAGGTCCTCCTGCCTTAGAGAGCAGGTCAGTGACAGGCATGGATTTTATTCCTTTAAGTACTCACACTGCTTTTGCACTTGGCCATGCAATCTGCTTTAGCCAATGGGATGGTAGCAGAAGGGACATGAACAGAGACTTGAAAAGCATGTATACATTCTACTCCTCTCTTTAATCCCTACTACTGCTCAGAGAACAAAGCCTGCTGGAGATGTCTGGGAAACACATGGGATAGAGGCAAGCCATCTTAGCTGAGGCCTTCCTGGAGCCCCCAGGCTCCAGAGGGCCAGTTGGCAGACTGAGACATATGAGGAAGCCATGCTGAGATTAGCTGAGCCCAGATTGACAGAACCATCCATCAGCCTATGAAAAATAATAAATCTCTACTTAAATTTAGAAGTTTTTCAGGTTGGTTATATAGCAATGGATAACTGATACAGTTATCATGGGTTGAAATGAACTTTAGGCATTGAAGTATCTTCCCCAAGTGGCCATTGGATGCACAGATGTTTTATGGTAACAAGCTGCATAGTACCTTCAACATTCACCTAAGGCCACCCATACAGCCCATGCCTTTACTGAGGCTGCTCTTTGCTGATGTCAGGATAGTGTTTGCTTCTCCGGACCCTGACCATTGGCTGATATTCACGGTCCATGCAGCCTGTGTTAAGGTTTTGCTTCAGAGTTAAGATCAGCATCTTTGCTGAGGCACTCACTTCTGCTCACAGCCTTGCCTCCATGAATACATCTATTCACCTGTGGATAAAACCTCCTTGTGATCCCAGCACCTTAGCCTTAACGCCACCTGCCTGGATTA
Source organism: Myotis brandtii (assembly GCF_000412655.1). Classification (NCBI taxonomy): domain Eukaryota; kingdom Metazoa; phylum Chordata; class Mammalia; order Chiroptera; family Vespertilionidae; genus Myotis; species Myotis brandtii. The sequence goes on along the minus strand of NW_005324576.1, from coordinate 336 downwards.
TACTGGATTAGAAAAGCCAAGCCCCATGGCCAACTTAGATGTCTGTAACTTGCTGTGTTCACAAGCTCATGTCTATGTCACAGACCCATCCCAAGCTTCTCCATTTGTTACTGTGCCCCACCAATTACACTCCCTTGATGTTCCCCCAGGTTCCTGGGCCAGTTGCTACAGTTTTTCCAAGGGTGAGACAACAAAGAGTATCTCTCCTCTCCACCCAAGTTTTGAACCAACTGAGAAATAGGATTTTAAAAATTGCAGATGAAGGTGGAGTTTTTAAAATAGACCTGATATGGGAGAATGTGGCAGGTATCTGTGAGAAAGTGGGTTCCTGAATAC
>NW_005324575.1:0-1530 GCF_000412655.1 Myotis brandtii | reverse complement strand
CTGAAATCAATAAAAATATATTTTAAAAAAGAAATTGTAGTACAGACATAAAGATCCTAAGTAATCAGTAGTTGAGAAGAGATAACTCAGAAATAAACCCACACTTATATGGTTATGTGATTTTTCTTGGTGTGTTTTTTTATTTATTGTGGTAATAACACTTAACATGAGATTGCCCTCTTAAATTTTTAAGGGCTCAATACAGTATTGTTATCTAGGGCAAAATGTTACTTGAATTTTGAAAACGTTGCCAGTACAATTCAGGAGAGAAAGAAAAGTCATTTCAACAAATGGTGCTAGAATAACTATTGAAAAATGCACTATGCTCCTTACTTCACATACTATACAAAAATTAATTAGAGATAGCCCTAAACATAAAACCTGACACCATAAAGCTCTTAGTGGAAAAAAAAATACCTTCATGATTTAGGTGTAGGTAATGGCTTCTTATTCAGTCACAGAATAGAACAACCTTAAAAAGAAATTTCAATAAATTAGACTTCATCAAAACGAAAATGTTTACCCATCAAAAGATACCATTAAGAATATGAATGGGCAAGTGACAGAGTTGGAGAAAATGCTAACAAAGTATCTTTGACTAAAGGCTGGAAATCAATGTGTACATAGACTTCATAGAACTAAAAAATAAAATATACAACTAGCCCAATGTAAAATGGACCAAAGATTTAAAAAGACATTTTATAAAAGAGGATGTATTAATGGCCTGTAATTAATTATATGAAACTATGTACAGCATTATTCATCATCTGATTAAAATTAAAATTGTAAAAAGATACCACTGCATACCTATCAGAATGGCTACAATTTAAAACACTGTAAACACCAAATATTGGTGAGAATGTGGAACAGATGGAATTCTTACATGTTGCTGGTGGAATTCTAAAATTTTACCATCACTTCAGAAAATGGCCTGGCAGTTGCTTATAAAACTAATCATACATATAGTCTATAACTTAGCAATTCCACTTCTAGATATTTACCCAACAAGCAGAAAAAAATATGAAAACAAAAAACTTAAATGAAAATGTTCACAGCAGCTTTATTCATATTAGCCCCCCAAGTTGGAAAATTTAACTTATGATAGAATAATATCAGAATGATGTTTGCCTCTGGTGGTTGAATTTAAGGGTCCTTTGGCAAAGAGCAAGAGGGAATTTCCTTCTGTGATGATAATGCTCTATCTATATCTTAATGGGGTTTGGGATATACAGATGTATTCCTGTGTCAAAACTCACTAACTATATATTTAAAATTTGTGCATTTTATTATATGTACACTTATAAAAAGAAAAACTATAAACTCTTGTTATTTATATGCATACTGTTGAGATGTCCTCAATTTGCTTTGAAATTTATCAAGAAATAAGATTGGTAAAAGGATAGAAAGATGCATCTGTGATAAAGCAGGCATAGTAAAATGTTAATGTAGAACTGGGTGAGAATGAGGGTGCTCACTGTAAAAATGTTTCAACGTTTCTGTGTGTATACAATTTTTCATAATACAAACAAA
>NW_005324574.1:0-1530 GCF_000412655.1 Myotis brandtii | reverse complement strand
CTCTCTCTCTCCAAAAACAAGCACACACCCTGACCTCCCATCTTCTGAAAAAACAACTAGATTAATAAGTCACCCTTGGCCTATCTCCCCTTTATTCTCATTTCTTCGATACCACGACAGGAAAAAATATTGAAAGAATATTGAAAGAATAACCTACATTCACTTTCTTATCTGTCATTCTATCCTCAACCTTCTCTGCTCAGGTTTTTAACCACAACATCCTCCCGAAATGGCTTTCAGGATTACTCTTAACCACCAGGTCACCAGATACACTGGCCAATTGTCTATGCTCTCGCCACCCAACCTCTTAGCACTCGACCCACTTTAATTGCTCCAGGCTTCTTGAAATACTTCCTTGCTTGTCCTCTGTGTCGCCATGTTCTCCTGGAAAGGCTCCTCAGCCTGCTGTGCTAGAGATTCCCCATTGGCTACACACCAGAGTGCTCCCTGGCTCAGTCCCTAAACTTCTTCTCTACTGACACATCAGTCCTGAGTCTGTACAATTCATATAAATGCTAATGACTCCCATTTTGATAAATAGAATGAGCTACACACATGGATGTCCCATAGGTATCCCAAGCCTAACATTTCTAAAATTTAACATGTCCTGAATTTTCTGCAAACATCTGCTCACTCCCCCAATCTTCTCCATCTCAGGAAATTGCAACTTTGTTCACCCAGTGGCTCAACACAAAACCCCTGTGAGAATGCTTAACTCCCTAATTTTCCACCACATCTTTCATCCAGTCCTTCAGAAAATCTTATCAGTACCTTCAAAACACCCCTGCAATCCCATCATGTCTCACTATCTCCAGTCCCACCACTGCAGCCCAAACCACTTTCATTTAATACCTTCAATATTACAAAAGTGGTGTAGCTCGCCTGGTTCCTTCCCTCTTTGCTCACCAGCATCCATTCTCCAAATAGCAGTCATTTTTTAAAGTACATGCCATTTGTCTCTCTCTTGCTTAAAACCTGACGTGCTTTTCTCGGCACCTCAGAGAGATCCAACCGTCTTGCCCTAGTCTACAGGGCTATTAAACAAAATGTCTTCCTCTGTGCCTTCATCATCTGCTACTCTTCCTGTGTCTCTCCAAGCTCCCACATCTCAGATTTCTTTCTGACCCTCAAACACACATTCTCCTAGAGACCCCCTAAAATCTAACTCTGATGTCAAAACTACATCCTGCCTGGATCCAAGAGCACTTCCTACCGTGAGACACTCAGACACAGGGAAGACACCATCCATAAGCACTGAGAAGCAGCAGACCTCTGGGTAGGCAGCTGCAGTGGGATAAACACAGGGAAAGCCTGGGGTAAACTTTCACATTTCTTTTTGTTGTTTATCAATCCTCTTGGGAGGATATTGTTTGCCTTGATATTTAAAGAGAGTGGAAGGGCTGGAGGGAGGGAGGGAGAGAGAGAGAAACATTTATGTGAGAGGGACACATCCATAGGTTTCCTCCCACTAGGTCCACAACTGGGACCGGGGTTTGAACCTGGAACCCAGGTACATGCCCTTGACCAGGA
>NW_005324573.1:0-1530 GCF_000412655.1 Myotis brandtii | reverse complement strand
AGGAAGGCCTATTCTTGCACGAATTTCATGCATTGGGACTCTAGTGTCATTATTAAAAGCTCACTAAACCTGCATGGGCCACTGATGCATGTCAGGGACCCAGAATTATTATTACTGCAAAGCTGAGCCCCTGAGAACACTATGTCTATAAAAAACTATGTCTATAAGTGTGTGTAGAAAGGTACACATATACTGGCATGGGTACTGTAATAAGACTACTGTGACATTTCTAAGAAGATCTAATTCATTTTTAGCATGTGAAGACCTTTTATATAAAAGTGTTGAGAAATGCATTTATTATTCAAGTGATCTAAATTGGTTTTGCAGAGAAGTGTGATGGTATGCACGTTCCTAGATTATTATACATACCACTCTGCATAGTTTTCAGTCACATCTTCCACTATTTTATCACCAAAGAGTTAGCCAGGGCCTCAGAACTGTCTTCACTATCAGCCCCAAGGAAAGCACAGACAAATGAGATTTGTCAAAGCCACTTCCATGTCACCGAAGGTCATGTAAGCTGTCACTCTGTGTTTAAGAGAGCTCCGTGTGCCATGTTCCTTACTGTTTGTTTGAAATGAGAAGTTTTGCCTTTGAAGACATAGTTGATTTGCAGGAAATTAGGTATTGCGTTTATATACTGGAAATACTCAGCACCAAAAAAGCACCAGCCTCAAGATGGGGAGAGAGGAGGATGTAAACATTAAACACAGCTCAGCGTACACAGTACAACTGACGTATATGTACTGACATCATCTCCCACCCCACCTCCCCAACTCCATGCTGGAGTAGATTTTTTTTTTGTTCCCTGAAGGGAATATATGACTTTCTGGATGGAATTTAGACTCTTGGCAGCTTCTTAATAGCCACATTCAAACTTAGCCTGTGCTCTTGTATCAAATAGTCAGAAAGCAGGCAAAGTCTTCCACTGCTTCCAAAATTGTCCAAGGACATAATACAAAGTAGAATCATGTAGGAAATATGCCACATGCACAGAAAAAAAGAACGACAAGTCTGATAAGCTAGAAGGGAGAAGCACAGAAAAATGTGGGTTATATAATGAGGACCAGGAGAAGGGCCGACAAGAAAAAAAAAACACACAAAACTTCCTTTAATGCTGCTGAAAAGTGCAAATATTCAGCAAAACACAGTCCTTCTCCTGATGAATAAGCACTTTTCAGGGGTTCCTTCTCGTTCAGTGTGGATGTTGAGACATCCTGGAACACAGCTGGGCCAGCAAAACTGCTGTGGCCTCTGCCCTCTTGTCTGTGCGGTCAGCCTGGCTCATCTACTGTCGCCTACCTGACCTGTTTCAGGCTCCCAGAGAGTCACCTCGCTGCTTAGAACAAATGCTGATGAAGTATAGGGAGGAGCAGGATAATGAGAGACAATGCAAGGCCTGGAGCCACAAACCCTCAGCTTTAGAAGCCTTTGTTACCTAAATATAAAGGAACGCTTTCATTAAGTCTATGTTTAAAAAGGCTTAAAACCGAGGTTCAGAAAAATGAGGCAATTTGCCCACAAAAAGAC
>NW_005324572.1:0-1530 GCF_000412655.1 Myotis brandtii | reverse complement strand
CCCTTCCTCTCTCTGAAATCAATCAAAACATATTAAACAAACCAAAAAAACCACAAAACATATGGGGTCAGAATTTTGAGAAAAGTGTCCAGTGACAGAGCATGTAGCAAAGTGGGAATTGGATTTGAGGTCAGAAGGTCCAGGTTTAAGTGAAGTCTTATTCTTACCAGTTGGTTACCACAGGTACCTGTCCCTGTGGATAAAAGGACCTGTCTTCCAGTTTGCTGATTTGATTAAAAATTATAATGCATTTGAGAAATACATTATCAACTAAATACCAAAATACAGGTGCTACGTTTTTGTTCATAAACTTTGAGAAGTAACCCAGGGTCAGCTTTTGTGTGGGCAATATCTAGTGCTGGTAGATGAACAGACAATCTAAGGAGGTCAGCAACATCGTTTAGGGTCACAGAGACAGAAAGAAAAATTAAAAATCCAAGTTCCCAGAAAATCAGCTTTCTAGAAAATTTTCTAGAAGACTCTCTTGGAGGTAGGTATGAGAGGATGGTAGATTCGTGTTTTTCAAAACATGGTCTGTGGAAGCCCTGCCCATAATGTGTGCAGATTTGTTAAAAATGCAAATTCTTGGGCTTCGCTCAAGACTAACTAGATCAGAGTCATTGGGAATGGGCTCGTTTTATGCAAGCTCCCAAGTGAATCCTGCACATGAGTCTTCGAAAATCATTCTTTTATAGAGACTGTTAAAGCGGAGTCAGACATCTGGCTCTGATCATGGAATATTTGCATGTCCTTGGACATGGACCACCCTAGTTTGTGGAGCTTTAAAGGAAGGTTAAAGTTGCTGCCATTTACCAATCTGTGCTGTCTTACAGGTAAATGTGGAAATAAGTAATTACCCACAGTGTAAGAAAAGAGCTCACTGGGTAAATCCTCACACTGAGAGAATGACTACAGCTCAGGAACAGGAGTATCTGAGACTATATCCTGGGGTGGGAGAGATGTTCATGGGCATTGCCCATGGGCATTTCTTATCGTGTGAAGGAAACATCATGTCTTCAAAAATCTTGATTTCTCTCCCCTCCACACCCCCAGTGACAACCTCCTAAATCCCTCAGCTGTCTGAGACTTGTGTCGGCATCAGCAGAATGCCAGTCCTTCTCTGCGCTCTGTGCAGGCTCGTCTTACTATGTCCCTGTGACCCAATGCCACTGCGCTCACCCAATCATTGTTTGATGGGGCACCTTTTCCCAGGAAGGTGTTGGAAGCAGACAGGAAAGGAGAGAGCAGGAGTGGGGGGGATACACATTGTAGTGCAGTGGCATTGACTGGGCTTCGCTGTCAGTAGGGGGTCAATTCCTCATAAGGACTCATTGCCTGTGTGACCTTGGGAACACTACCTAATATTCCTGAATCCCAGTTCCCTCATTAGTTAAATCCAAGTCAAAAGCACATGCTTCATTGCATTCCAGTGAGATTGAGATGAGAGATTGGGTAGCAGTTTGCCTGGCACAATGCAGTTTATGAATAGATGTTTCCTCCATTGCTAGATACCCACCCTTCCCTGCCCTT
>NW_005324571.1:0-1530 GCF_000412655.1 Myotis brandtii | reverse complement strand
TTTTTTTTTTTTCTGATCAGCATTATAATGAACAATGTTGAATGAAAGGACTTTATTCAAGGACCTGCTGTATCTGTTTTTCCTCAATTCCCCTCTCAATTCAGCTCCAAATAATCCTTATGCCAAAGTGGCATATTTTGAGGTGACATACTCAGCTACCCTGAACAAATAACCTCAAGTTCAACATCAGATTACTCTGTTCTTAAAATCTTTTGACCTCTGCTCTTCTCCCCCCAAGGTATATTGTGGTTTCACCCCATTCTGACCAGGCCTCACTTGGACTGCTTGGCCTTCTTCCTTTTTTCTCTGCCCCTCTCCTTTCCCTCCCTCCAGTAACTGCTTGTTATTTAACATTTTATGCTTTTCATGTAAGTATTACTATAATACTTACAGAACGTACGCTTCTATCAAGTGGTCAGCTCAGTGAATTCTCACAGACGGCACACATCAGGATAACCCACACCCAGACCAAGAGATAGCATCACAGGCTCCCGGGAGCTCCTCCCACTCACAACCTCCCAAGAGTCACCATCATCCTGACCTGTAATGCCATAGATTAAATTCTGCTTGGCTCTGAATTTCCTATCAGTGGAAGCATACAGTGTGTAATCTTTTCATACACTGTAAAAAGGCTGGCTTCTTTCTCTCAACCTTTGGCTTGAGAGATTCAGCCATGTTGCGTGTACAGTTCTATAGAATTTATTCTCATTGCTAAATAGACCATTATGTGAAGATACCACATTTATTTATACTGTTTACTCTTGTTGGGCATTTCAGTTGTGTCCAGTGTTCAGCTATTTTAAATTGTGCTGTAAAGAAAAATCCTTGTAGATTTTTTTGGGAGTAGATTTACACATTTCTGATGGGTGTGTCCATCATAGGTGGCTAGATCCAGTTTCCCCAAGTGGTTGCATCAGTATATACTCCCACTAGCAGTTGTGTGAAAATTCCCGTTGCTCTGCCTCCTCACCAACACTTGGAATTGTCTTTTGCCTTGTATCATTTTGGCGGGTGGGGGGTGGTGTTGCCTTGGCAACTGCGCATTTTCACACAGAGCACTTTGGCTTTCATTGATGGTTGCCTTGGTTTCTGCTTCCCCCTGCCCTAGGAGCTCAGCTTCCCCATAGTGGTTTATTAAGGTGTTTTTCCAAACAGACCATCTCTTCCTAGAAGAAATTCCTGTGACTGCTGTTAAGATGATACATGTGAACAAGAGCAGACAAAACCAAACCAAACCATGCCCAAAAGGGTTTATGCTGAAATGTTAACAGTATTATTCTTTGGGTAATGGAATTGTAGGTGCCATTAACTTTCTTCATGCTCATTTTGATTTTCTACATTGAACATATTGTTTGTGTAATTAGAAATTTTTAGACAGGAATATATCTCTATCCATAATTCCGCCACTAATGCAGTTGTTTTCATTTCCCTGGCAAATGTTTATATTTCCTGAAAACCACTTAACTGGGTCCAAATAGGACCATTCAAACATTCTTCTCAGCTGAATGCAACCTGCACAGTAATGAAAAC
>NW_005324570.1:0-1529 GCF_000412655.1 Myotis brandtii | reverse complement strand
GTAACTAACTTTACTGCAATGCCAAGATTCACCTTCAACTTGATAAAATAACTTTGCTTATTCTCTCTCAAGTTCACTATCATTTTTTCTCTCACTCTCTCTCTAGCTTTTCATTCCAGGTCTCAATATCAGAGGACACAGTAAAAGACGATGACTTCAAACCTTACCATCTTTAGAGACATTTGGTACACCATGATTGGAATCCCAGGACTGGAAGATGCACATACTTGGATATCCATCCCCATCTGTTCCATGTATATAGTTGCTCTCGTGGGAAACGCCCTCTTATTATTTCTGATATTCACTGAGCATAGCCTTCATGAACCCATGTATTATTTCCTCTCTATGTTGGCCCTGTCGGATATTTTTCTCTCCACAGTTACCACACCAAAGATGCTAGCAATCTTCTGGTTTCAAGATGGGGGTATTTCTTTTGGTAGCTGTGTGTCCCAGATGTTTTTCCTTCACTTCATCTTTGAGGCAGAGTCTGCCATATTACTGGCCATGGCGTTTGACCGCTATGTAGCCATCTGTTACCCACTAAGATATACTACCATTCTAACCCCCTCAGTCATTGGAAAAATGGGTATTGCATCTGTAATTAGGAGTTTCTTTATCTGCTTCCCCTTGGTTTTCCTGGTTTATCGGCTTACTTACTGTGGGAAGAACATTATTCATCACTCATACTGTGAACATATGGGCATTGCCAAGTTATCTTGTGATAGCATCAAAATCAACATCTACTACGGGGTGATTGCAGCCCTATTTTCCACATGCCTGGATGTTGTGCTTATCATCATCTCCTATTTTCTTATACTCTGTACTGTGTTTAGAATTCCTTCCCAAGAAACTCGACTCAAGGCTCTGAGTACTTGTGGCTCCCATGTCTGCGTTATCCTACTATTCTATACCCCAGCCTTTTTTTCATTCTTTGCTCACCGATTTGGAGGGCACAGCGTACCGCTCCACGTGCACATTCTTCTGGCCAATCTTTATGTGGTGGTACCACCCGCTCTCAACCCCATCATTTATGGTGTTAAGACAAAGAAAATTCAGGAGAAGGTTATTCAGGTCTTTTCTTTGAGCAAGAAATTGTGCTGATGTAGACTAAACAACTTAGTCTTCATTTTTCAGTGTAACTCTGCTAATTGAAGAGTACCTACAATTATAGTGGACATCTTAAATCATTTCAGTATTAGAGAAGAATAATAACAGTAAAAATTTAAGTAAATGAGATGAAAAATAAAAACTTTCTCTTTTTGTGATTTTGTTCAGGGCAATATCAGAGTAAGCACACCTTAGATTGTATGTAATACTGAGTTTTGTTACAATAGGCTTAAAGTATAATTGATTGCTTGCAATCATTTTCATGTAATTAATAAGGAAATACTAGTTTTATTTATTAGATTACATTGTAGGATTATGACTAAGGGGGAAATCTCTGAAGTCATACTGCCAATAATCAAATCTCTGCTCCACTGATTCTAAGTATAAAATCTTAGAAACATTATTCTACCTATGCGTCCATT
>NW_005324569.1:0-1529 GCF_000412655.1 Myotis brandtii | reverse complement strand
AAAAAAAAAGGAGGATATATTCCCTTCTCCCTCCAGGCCCTTCTCCCTCCAGGCCCTTCTGCACTGTCACCCTAGGGGTCTTCTAACACAGGGCTGGTCACTCCTCACTCCCAGAGAACGGCTGCTCCTTGGGTAGTGTGAAAGCCCTTTGCTGTGCTGCATCTCCCGCTTTGTTCCTGACCACAGCCTGAACTCAGGGCACCCTCCCTGAACCCACCGTGCCCCCTCCTGCTGCTGCCCATCAGCTCACACTGCTTCCTTACCAGGAAAGCTCTCCCACTAAAGCTCTGCTCATACATCACCGCTTCTGCAAAGTCCCCCTTTGTGCCGCCACACCTGTCCCCTCCTCTGAGACCTCGTGGCAGTTACCCGAGGCCAGCACAGCCCTGTCACTCTGTCACAGCCTCTCCCGAGGGACTGTATCCCCTGGAGGGCAGGGACCCCAATTCACTCTGCTTCTAACAGACTCAAGATAAGCAACTGCTGAATCGCATCTGAGCTGCCCTCAGGAATCCCAGGGGCCTCCCGGGAGCCACCAATTAGTGGTGTTGGACGGGAGTTTTTAAAGGAGAAAAAAAGGGAATTGGATCAATCCTCTGACTGGCACCAGATCCTGCCTTAGTTTTCATTTCCCACCTCTCGTGGTGATGGGCACCAGCGATGCCCATGTCTATGGGTGCTCACGGTGAGTCACATATGCACCTGGGGCACAGGGGTCACCTTGAGCTGGTCATGCCTGAGGTCGGGAGGCAGCAGAGCGGTGTAAGAGGCCAACAGCACATTCACATTGTGACTCTGACAGTCTGTTTTGTTGTTTTTGTATAATGTCTACTTTTGATCTCCTAACGTGTCCCTTTGGAAGCAGGAAGTCCATGTCGACATGTATGGAGTCCCCGTTATAGCCCTGGCCGAGTGTCTTGTTCACGGTGAGCCCTCCATCAGAGCTGCTCTCGTGACCATCATGGGCAGCCCTCAGGCCCCTGGTGTCACTGAGCCGGAGCCTCACCAAGGGCCTCTGCCCACCCCGTTCAGCCCCCACGTGTGTCATGCTGCCATTGGGAACACCTGGATCTCCCGAGTCCCCTACCACAGCTGTGATTCCTCCAGCACAGCCTCAATGGCTAATGAGTCAGCGCAGCCTCCCCCCTTGTTTGTCCATCCATGGCCAGCTCACACCTTCCACCCTCCAGAGCAGGGCGGTACCACTCTGCCCTCACATTGCCCGTTCCTCCTTCAGCAGCTGTTTCCTGTCAGCCGAATCTGCGATGGTGTGCTGTTGATTTTCCCTTTATCTGGTATGTATGAGGTACACCCTCTCCCTCACCATGAATTCCTCCCTCTGACTTCAGCGAGAAGGATGGTCCTCCTCCATCATTCCATCCCACCCCATCTCCACCAAGGATGCCAGCAAGCACAGGGCCTGTGTCCCACCTCTCGGAGTGATGGGCACTAAGGATGCCAATGAGTGCCTCACATTCCATCTGCGAGAACCAAGGACTGTGCAGTGAGTCACCAAACCCCTGGGGCAC
>NW_005324568.1:0-1529 GCF_000412655.1 Myotis brandtii | reverse complement strand
GAGATTAAGGATTTTTAAATGGGGAGGTTATCCTGGGTTACTATGATGGGTCCAATGTAATTACCATGGTCCTTATGGGAAAAGGCAGGGGCAGCAGAGGCAGAGACAGATTTGAAGATGCTCTAATGTTGACTTTGAAGACAGAGGAAGGAGCATGGGCCCAGGTCTGGAGGCAGCTTTTTGCAGCTGAAAGACAAGGAACTGGATTCTCCCTCGGTCTTCAGAAGGGACCCAGCCCTGACGATGCCCTGATTTTAGCCAAATAAGACCCATTTTGGACTCATTACGTCCAGAACTGTAAGAGAATAAATGTGTTTGTTTGAAGCCACTCAGTCTGGGGCAGCAGCCATAGGACACTAATACACAGTGGTGGAAGTGGGCGCCCAGGTGAGTGTCACAGACAAGGATGAGATGGTCCAGGTGTGGCAGACACAGGTGGGAGGACACATCCAGCTGCCCAGGCTCTCTGTGCTCCCCTCTAGTACAGTCTACATCTGTAAGCTATTCTCACCACCCCAGGCCCCTCCCAAAAGCCGGTGCAAGACTCCTGTTTGGAGCTCATCATCCACCTCTCGTCTCCGTGCTGGACATACACAAAACAACTTCTTTCCGGGCAAAGGGCTGATTACTAGCCCTTGATTTCAGGGGCTGCGGCCCATCTCCTGGGCCCCGAATGGCCCCAATGTGTTTCTCTTCCCAAGTGGTTTCCTTGTTCTCCTTTTAAATGACTGGGCGGTGGTACTGCTTGCTCACTCTGGCTTCCCTGGGAGTCTCGGTTCATTACATCCATTAGCACTTCCCGCTCCTTCCCGGCAGGAGACCTGCAGAAGCGTCAGTTCAAATGGCAGCCGCCTCCCTGAGGGCAGGGCTGGAGCCCTGGCTCCGTTCTCCTTCCCTCCCTGTCCCTGGCAGCGAGAGTCCCAGGCTGCCTCTGCCTTGTGAGCCGCACTTCTCTTCCAGCCAGAGAAACCCTGTGCCCTTGGGCATCGCAAGGATTGCATTTCTTTGCAGTGGTTCTTCCCTGATGAAAAAGATCATCACCTTTTAACGCTATAAAGAACTTGGGGAAAAAACACCCAGAGAGTATAAAACCTGATTTTAGCCGTAACTCAGGAGGCTTCCTCATTTTCCCCAGAGTTGACTGTGATCACAGACGTGGAGTGGACGGCCCCCTCGGGTGAGAAGCCTCATTAGGGACGGTCTGAACAAAGACAGGGGACCTGTGTGCACTTCAGACGCCTGCAAATTTCCCCGCTGCAGGCGAGCACCCGGTCCAATAAGGACCTGAGGAGGTATAGTTGGTCTTTTACAAGAGCATCTGCTTCCCAAATGGCTGGATGAAAGTCAGACTGTGCTTCACTGTGAAGCGTCCAGAACACGTTACTAATTGAATGTAGAAGACAGCATTAGGCAGGATTAGCTGTGCAGAAAACCATCAGCATTTGAGGCTCAGCACTGAGAACTAAGCTTAGACATCATAATAATGCTTCAATAATGTTAGGTTAGGTGGCTCAGGAGGCGGCGCAAGA
>NW_005324567.1:0-1529 GCF_000412655.1 Myotis brandtii | reverse complement strand
CTGAGTCCACACATACCCTGAACCCTGCTCGCCGGGCCAATTGTCGGAGTTCTCACTCCTTCATCCTGCTCGGCGGCGCCAACTGTTGGGTCCGACCCCTCTGCCCATGACTGGACCTCTCTGGACGCCAGCTCTTAGATGGAGAGGACGTGGGAAGTCATGGGGATATAAGTCTTCATTGTAGCCGCAGTAGCCATGGCTAACAAGGAGCCATCAGACAAATCAGTTCTTCAAAGCAAAGTCCCATGAAGCAGGGAGCCCACAGAGGCTGGTGAACAATCCATCTTCCCTCAGAGCAGCCTCCACATAGGAGCGACGCGAAGTAACCTGGCTCACACAGGAGCCATGACAAACCTAGTAGCCCGACCAGGCAGCGAACCACTCACACAACGAGGCTTCTTGCCCAAAGCGGCATCGTCTCTGGTGACAGCAGGGCCTGTGCAGTGCAGGAAGATAGCTGTGTCCTTGCTTTGCACCTGCTTCTGGGAAGCTGGCCCTGGCCTTGCACATCTGGCGTCCTCTGGACAGGGCCCCACAGTCCCCCTTGAAAAAGGTGCATGCTCTGCACGGCCCAGGTGGGGCCTAACCTGGCTCCCGTGACCTCCCGCCTCCCCCCCTCGCCGCCCCCGCAGGTACGTGGTCTTCCTGAAGCTCTTCCTGGAGACAGCCGAGCAGCACTTCATGGTGGGGCACAGGGTCCACTACTACGTCTTCACCGACCGGCCGGCTGACGTGCCCAGCGTGGCGCTGGGGGAGGGCCGCCGCCTGGTGGTGCTCGAGGTCCCGGGCGCCGCGCGCTGGCAGGACATTTCCATGAGCCGCATGCAGATGATCAGCGACTTCTGTGAGCGGCGCTTCCAAAGGGAGGTGGACTTTCTGATGTGCGTGGACGTGGACATGCGCTTCAGCGACCACGTGGGCGTGGAGATCCTGTCCCCGCTCTTTGGCACCCTGCACCCCGGCTTCTACAGGGCAGCCCGCCAGGCCTTCAGCTACGAGCGCCGGCCGCAGTCCCAGGCCTACATCCCCCGGGACCAGGGTGACTTCTACTACTTGGGGGGCTTCTTCGGGGGATCAGTGGCCGAGGTTCAGCGGCTCACCAAGGCCTGTCACCAGGCCATGATGGCCGACCGCGCCAATGGCATCGAGGCCGTTTGGCACGACGAGAGCCACCTGAACCGGTACCTGCTGGACCACAAGCCCACCAAGGTGCTGTCCCCGGAGTACCTGTGGGACGAGCAGCTGCTGGGCCGGCCGGCCGTCATGAGGAAGCTGAGGTTCATGGCTGTGCCCAAGAACCATCAGCAAATCCGCAACTGAGGGGTGCACCAGGGGCGCGGGGAGGGCTGGGGGCCGACTGCGCTTCCCTTTTCTGTCCTGTGGAGGCCTGGCACTGCCCCAACCCCCAAATACAGGCCTTGGGGCACCTCCACCCTGTGCACAGGCATGCAGGAGACCGGCCCCATTCCCTGGCACAGGGCCTGGAGTGGCCTGGCCATCGCTCCCACTGGGTGCCCCTCGGGCCCTTC
>NW_005324566.1:0-1529 GCF_000412655.1 Myotis brandtii | reverse complement strand
CTCCTTTGAAATCCTGGCTCTGACTGCCCCTTCCAGGGGGTCACAGTTACACTCAGAGCACGCGATCATTTCTGAAAAGAACTAGCACTTCTCTAGGCATTTTGATGAGCTCAGGCAACCATGTTGACTACAGCAAGAAGGGTTTTAAAGGTATACTCTATCAACTTGCTCACCTTTTCAGGATTCTAACATACATATGCACATTCTGGGGCAAGTCTCCTTGGATTCACAGACTGAGTGTTCCAGCCTGTGGCTTTATGTGCCATCACCAGAGAGAGTAATGGATGAGACTATTGTCCGAAGCAGACATTGAGGTAATCTATCCGAGACCTACGATGTACAGGTAAGAAAATTTAAGGCTCACGGAGGTTCTGGTCAAACGTAGGGCCTGCTGCTGGTCTCCCTGGGGATCAGTGCACAGCAATGACTAGAACCAAGGGGGCAGGAAAGCCCAGCTCTGAGATTTCCCTCCTGTGTGGAAATGCCTGCTATGCACACACTGTACCCCATTTCACCGTTGTCAGCAGAAGATATTGGGAACAGATAAATGGGGGGGGATCGAAAGGAGGTAGAGAGTTATACCAGTTTTAAAATTATATTAGATGTAAAATAAAAATGTTTAAAGGATTTGAGATGAGTGAAGAATTTGAATGCCCGCTAGTTTCAGGAATTATGACTTTTATACCAAGAATAATAGATGAGATGCATCAACATAGTATTTAAGTTTCTGATGTGAAATCATATTTTTTCCCATCAAAATTTCTATTTAATTTTTAATTTTCATAGAACACAATATTTCCTAGCCAATTGAATGGTAAAAGTTTTATGGGAACAGTTTTTCTTTGACCTCTTAATTTTAAAGGGTTCTCCATGTGTCAGATGTGTTTTTAACCTCTGGTAGCCATTTCCCGAGAGGAAGATTGAGGATTTTGGAATGAAAGTCACCAGAGACCAGAACTCATTTCCCGCAAGTAGGGTGAAGGGGACCGTGCAGGAGGCAGGAAGCCCAAACACCTGCATTTCCCATGAAACATGAAGGTGCATTGAGCACAGCCGTGTCTCACTGAGAATCTGCCTCTGAAATATCTGACAGTTTCAAAAGCATCCTATACCCTAATGCTCTGAAAACACAACGCAGAAGGGGAGTGACCAATGGTAGACACTGGTAGGTCAGGATGATACACCCGCTGGGTGACCTGACAGGCAGGGAGGGACAATTTTCACGTGACCCTAAAAATTGTGAGGGGGTGCTTGCACATGCTAGAGGCAGCAGCTCTGCATGGCCTGAGGTTTTAGACAGGTGTCAGGGATATTGAGAGCTGGTGCGGGGTGGTCATTTCCTTGGCACTGTTGCAGGAGACAGTCTGCATGATTAATGATGCCTCTTCGTCTTTTCTTTCCTCCGAGGGGCAGACAGGGAATGCACCTTTGTCACCCCAAGGGATGTAAGAATGCTGCCTGCAGGGTGAGGCTGGTGAGCTTTATTTACTTGAAAACCCCGTGTGTGTGTGTGTGTGTGTGTGTGTGTG
>NW_005324565.1:0-1529 GCF_000412655.1 Myotis brandtii | reverse complement strand
AAAAAAAGGAGGAAATTATGATGTTTGCTTATTTAGCTTCAGGTAGAGCTTTGGCTATAGCAATCTCTGAAGCACCATGAAAAATGGATGGTATTTCTCACTGTGTTTTTAGACATAAATACATAAATACAGAGAGAGAGAAATTAGAGGGTCTCCATACTGAGGTGGCTTATTTCAGGCTTATTTTCATCTGGCTATTTCTGATTTGAGGGCAGGGTATTAACATACCATCATACTGAGGTGGCTTAATTCAGGCTTATTTTCTTTCTGCACCCCAGCTTTCCGTATCTAATGTGTGGGTATAATATTAACATACCAGCCACATAATGAGGGCTCACCTAAACAGAATAAGAATCTTATAGGTAGATCCCCATGTGCTTTTCAAACCTCGGACTTTTGTGTACACATCTAGAGGATGGAATTAGGTTTTATGCAATACTTACATTAGCAATTTCCTGGCTCTAAAATTCATTGTGAAATGATAGTTTCTTTAGGTTTTCTCTCTGCCCTGCTGTTTTATTTAGTGTTATCATTCCCCTTCCACACAAGCCATAGGTGTAAGAGTGCCTATTCATATATTAACAGCTATTATCATTATCAATGTTATTTCCCTTGGTTTCTTATTTTTTAATGAGGTTTGAACTTAAAGTGATCCAGAGCACAAAGGATTGGGCGAGAAAAACAGGAGCTCCTATGCGCTAGGCAACCCCCAGCACCCAGCAGATGGCCTTCCTTTGCAGGCAGGTAGATAGGCTTATCCTGGGAGCCAAGTGACAGACTCTTCTGAGTCTCCCAGGAGATGAAGACTACTGCGTTCACTGCGGAAGCACAGAGGACTGGGTATCTTCACCTTGCATTCTCAGCAGGCAAGGCGATTGCTCTGGAGTGGAGATTGGGAGAGAACAGGTTTAGCTGCCATAGCCACTTCTGACTTTACAATCCAATGTTACCATAAAGATATCCATCCGGCATTCCAGGCATTCCCCCAAGAAGCCGGGGAAGCTGGGGAAATAGCTGTACTTTCCCAGGACTGTTCCCCAAAGGCCCACCAACTCAGGAGGCCTGTGTAGGGGTCCCGTCCCAGGTCCTAGAGCTTCACACTCTACTGCCCAGGGTCAAGTTTATTCAGTAGAAGCCCTAACGTCCAAACACTGGTAAACACAAACAAATCTCCCCACAGAGCCCCTTTCTTTTGAAGGGCAGTGCAAATCCAAGGGTCAGCGGTCAGGAGAAATCTCCCCAAACAAACGGAAGCTGTGTGTGCTCCACCATGAAACATGAGCAGTGCATGTCTCCGGGAGGATTTACTCTAGCATGTCCAAAGTAAACGGACATGGGTGAGTGCGTGGGGTGGGGTGCCGTTCCTACTTCAAAGTCCCATCCCAGCTGCTGCTGGAGAAAGAGACTCCTTCAGGATTTCTCCCACAAGACAGCACTTAGGAGCTTGCCATTTCTGGATGAACTGTCTATCTATTTGAAACCGAAGAGATGACAGCACTCCTGTTTGTTTTCTGTTGTTGTTAAACAGA
>NW_005324564.1:0-1529 GCF_000412655.1 Myotis brandtii | reverse complement strand
GAGACGAGCATAGCAGCTTTCTCCAGGGACTTCTGCTATCCTCATGCTGTCATTCAGTGTGAAGTAGGATCTTGATCAGTAGTCCTATGACAGTGAGAAGCTTTCCCCTGGGCCTCCTTCTGGGGTTGGAGTGGGTCTTTGCCAGGCAACATTCGTAGGCTGACACTGCTTAAACTGAGCCTAAATATATAGAAAGAGACTGGCGTGTGAGCAGCATCACCATACTCTGAACTTCTCTCACTCCAACAGTTAAAACATTTCTTTGGAATCTTCCACTTCATTCCTTCCTGCACTAAGAAGCGCCACTGTACTCTGGGACAATGATAGTTCACCCGCATAGCAGTGTGGCCTCAAAGCTCAAAAGAAACATTAAATGTTAAGTGGTCTCCTTGCTCTTTTTAGTTATTTTTGTGTATTTCTTTTCAGAACTAGCTTAGGGGACATTTAATGGAACGTTTGCGTTGTGGAGTTTGTTGACAGAACGTCTGTCATAGCACTGACCTTTGGAAAATTGCTTTCCTTCGGAGATAATTTATCACCTGTAGATGATATCTGGTGTCTTAACATTTTCTTTTTGCTCTCCTACTCTGTCACTGTTTCTTTTTATTGCATTAAGTAGACCTCCTCCACAGCTAAGCCTCTAGGATGAAAACAGCTCTATGTTTCCTAAATAGCTTCTAAGGGGATAAATGAGGTAGCGTACTGGGTCATGCCCGCTGTGGCCCTGATGAGCTTGTATTGTTCAGTTAAAGCTCCTAGTCCAGGTAAAGAAGACAGAAGACAAGGAGGAGGAGGCTAACATTGTTGTTTTTTGTTTGACTCATTTTCAGAATGCCAGGCATCTTGTTATGCTTTTGCATATTTTCCTAGATAATCTCTATCACAATCCTTTGAGGTAGGTATAATTGTCTCCGTCTAATCGATGAGGACATTGACATACTGAGGAGTTCAATAAATTGTCCAAGTTCACATCTGCTGAGTCATCCGGGAATCAAACCCAGTTCTGATAAAGCAGTTCTTTCTTTTAATCAAATTACATAATAGTTATTCTAATCAAATGGCACTAAAAGACTCCAAGGGAAAAATGTTTTCCCATTTTTCATTCATGCAGCATATAGGCATACATTTTTTACTATTTTAAATTTTTCCTCAGATGTGTCTCCACATTGCTAAAAATTGTGATTCCATTGGCTTCTTGCTTATCAAGTTCAGACCTTATAAACTTCCTGGTGTGGTTTATATGAATTTATTTTACCTACGAGTATCCCCAATCTGATTCCTCTCCCTTCATTCTCCCAACCACAATGTTCACATTATTATTTCTGTATAAATGATGTCTTTTGCCAAATGGAGCAATTTCTTTTTCTGTTCTTATATAACTTTACATTTATGTTGGAATTAATATTTATCTAATTACTTCGCTTACCGATTAAGCTATATACCTCTTACACGTTTTTCCTTAAGTGTTCTAATAGATCTATCAAACACTGGCATTTTAAAAAAATGTTTTTATTGATTTCAGAGAGAGG
>NW_005324563.1:0-1529 GCF_000412655.1 Myotis brandtii | reverse complement strand
TTACAATGCCCCTTTGGGTTCCTTGAGCACATAGAGAAGCCAAGACCAGTGTATTTCAGAGAATCTCTGGAAATTCTTCAATGTCTTTATGTTCCCAGGACTCTCAGTACTAGGTTAGATATATCTCTCACCCAACTCAGATTTTATTTTATATGAAGATATTTCAGAATCCTGTCTTAGTATCTCTGCTCTTCCATCACCATGACAACCAAGGGTATTTTCAGAGAAGTCAGCCAGTCACTAATATCTCTCCGGTAAATTCTAAGACATGAGATTTCAGAACCCTTGTCTGTTTTTATGAGTTTTTGGAATCTTGTGACAGCTGACACTAACCCATAAGCATCAACATCTTGGTGTCAACGTATAGTTAGTCAAGCTTTTGGGTCCATGTGTCAAAAATCCAACCTAAACTGAGTTAAGGCAAAGAGAGGAAATTTTGTTTGCTCTTGTGATTGAAAAGTCTAAGCAACAGTGACTTTAAGCATTGGGAAACGCAAGTTCAAAGATATCTCCACTAATCAAGATACTCCCTTTTCTCCATCTTTAAGTTCTGCTTTCCTCTCTGATAGCTTCAGTCTGATATACTAGGCATCGAGTGTTCCCAAAATACACACTGGCAGCTTTAGACTTACCTAGATGTACTTATAAGTAGCAATCCCAGAGAATGGAGGGGTCCTGTTTCTAGATAACTCCAGCAAAATCTCAGGGGAATTTCTAGTTGGCCTGGTTTGAGTCGTGTGCCCCACAAACCTGGAGCTTAGGGGGTAGTCAGCACCATCCAAACCAACTGGGCTAAGAATGAAGAATGATTCTACAAGGAGACATTAGGCATTAATAAAATGTTAACTAAACAAGCATATAATTTGGGTTGTCTCTTGTGAATAATGTAGCATTGAAACAAATAACATGCAAATTTTACATAGCAACCAGAGGATGAGAAGAAACATTCTAGTCCAAAAGCATGTAGAGAGTTGAACATTATATAATCTTGAATAATCACAGAAACACTATTTTGTCTGGAGTGGATGTGACTCTATACATCCCCTGAAGCCACATGATTGTTTACTAGGATTGTACCACATTTTAATTTCTGTTAGTTATATCACTCTCCATTTCAAGTGAAATAAATCAAATTAAAACTTGCTTAGCCCTGGCTGGTGTGAGCATCATCCCCTACACAAAAAGGTGTCAGGTTTGATTCTTGGTCAGGGGACATACCTAGGTTTTGGGTTCACTCCCTGGCCAGGGTGTGTGCCAGAGGTAGCTGATTGATGTTTCTCTCACTCATCAATGTTTCTCTTTCTCCCCTCTTCTTCCTCTCTCTAAAAAGAAAAGAGAAAAACTTGCTTAAACAAAAGATGGAAATAATTAGCTCACGTAACAGTAAAGACAGGGCTTGGTTTCAGACAGAACTAGGTCTAAGTCTCAAACATAGTCATTTGGACATTTTTTCTCTTTCTATATCTCAGCTCTACTTTCTTTCTTTCTTTTTTGGAGAATGATGATTTTTATTTTTATTTTTTAAAATA
>NW_005324562.1:0-1529 GCF_000412655.1 Myotis brandtii | reverse complement strand
AAGGTGGGGCAACTTCAGCAAATGCCATGCCTAGAAATTATATTTACAAAACATAAACTTGGGGTAACGCCAATGATAAGCGGGCAACCATTTCTGACCGTGTCCCGGGCAGCAGGCAGGTGATTGGCTGCCGTGGGGATTCAGAGATGGAAGAGCTGGGTCCTTCCTACAAAACCAGACCGAGCCCCATTGGCACCAGCATTTGAGGCATGCGAAGTCATGCACCTCCAGGGTCTTTGGGGCCTGCTTCCGTGGGCAAACGACGTCATGATGATAGGGCCTGACACCCCCGCCCCCATCTGTGCAGCCTGTGGTCGCTGGAAAGCTCACTGGCCTGAGAGACAGACCCTGTCCTATCCTCATCAGGCCTGGGAGTGGGGCTTTCTGGTCCACTTCCTCATGTTGGGGTAGTTTCTTCATCTTGTTCCTGAAAGGGGGTGATTCTGACATGCCTCCCATCAGAACAACCCTGCCCTGCTCCCAGGTGCAGACTGGAGTGGCCCGCACCAGGGATGTATTGGGGCACAGCTGGAATCACTTCTGATGAGCCCAGGAGGCTGTCTTACCTCTTCCCTCACCCCAGAGTCCAGCCTCAACTCAGAGACCTAATAAATCTACAGAACATCAAATCAAACCTAATCTAAACCAAAACCCACGAACCCCAGACCCAGCCGACCTGCCGGCTGGAGTGTGGGTGGCTCTGTGGGCCCCTCACAGACCCTGCAGCTGGTGTTTGGGTGGGTCATGTGACCACAAGCCTCGCAGGAGACATACCTGGGAGGTTCCTGCTGTGTCCCAGCTCACCCTCAATGTGCTGTCCCTGGCAGCTGGCTCATCGCCATCCTGGCCCAGCTGAACCCTCTGTTTGGGCCACAGCTGAAGAATGAGACCATCTGGTATGTGCGCTTCCTGTGGGAGTGACCGCTGCTGCTTCAGCCCAGGTACTGGGGCTCGGGCAGTGGGTAGGGGGCACCTGGTGTGGAGGAAGAGAACAGGCAGGACCGTTTTAAGCGTTTACGTTTGGATTCAGATGTTCATTTATCAGACAAAAAAAAGGTGGTGAGCACCTACTATCCGCCTGCCTGGCACTGTGCTGGGCACCAGATGGAGGGCAAACACGGTCCTCGAGGTGCTTCCTCAGAGGGCATGGCCGGGGATACAGAGCCTGTGCTGAGAGAGGACGGCCTGGGGCTCAGGAGCGTTGAGGCAGCAACTGGACAGAGGAAGTTGAGATAAGCTGAGTGACTGGGGCAGAGGCAGGGAGGGGGTGGTAAAGAGGGGGTCTCCACAGCGAGGAGGTGACCCTCTCATGCGATGTGCTTTTCAGGTACCCCAGCTCTCCGGATAACCTTGGCTCAACTGTCCCTGAAGACCCCTTTGTTCCACCCCCACAGCTGTGTCGTGATCCCTCTGTGTTGAAGTAATGGAAAATCATTCACACCCAAAACACCATAGTAATTTGGGTCCAGATTGAAACTTGTATGTTTAGCATTCTTTATAGTTGTAAAGTCACTTAAAGTGGCCTGCTC
>NW_005324561.1:0-1529 GCF_000412655.1 Myotis brandtii | reverse complement strand
AAATAAGTCAGAGAAAGACGAATACAGCGTGATTTTACTTATATATGGAATCTAAAAAACAAAACAAAATAAAAGCCAAGCTCATAGATACAGAGAATAGATTGTAAGAGGTTAGGGTGGTGGGGGTATGGTTTAAATGTCTGGAGGGGGATAAAATTATAAACTTCCAGTTATGAAATAAATTAATCATATGAATAATATGTATAGATGTTGACTATAATTACTACTGTGTTGCCTATATTAAAGTTGATAAGAGAGTAAACCTAAAAAGTTTTTTTTAATCTAACAACTAGAAATGCATTTAGTGACACATTAATTCACTAACATTTAATTATTTATTGTATCAAAAAATTGAATTTATGTCATTACTCAAAAGAAGTGATAGTATGTTTTATATTTTAAAATCAATCTAAAATTGTAACAGACATTTTAATATGAATGATTTAAAATAAATTATACACAGCACCAAAAATAAATGTTTAGAATCTAATTTTAAAAGACTACATATGATATTTGCAAAAACGTAACCCAAGAAAATAAGCATTTTGCCTTAGATTATCTTATTTATCATCAACTTCCTACTAGCATGATGGAATGGAAGTTTGCATTATCAGTATGTATATTCTACTATTAATCTTTGAGTGGTACCGCTTTACATACCAAAACAAATTTTGGGTGTTATGGTTGTTGTGGTTGAAAATTTTTATTTGCCTTAAAGGCAACTGTCATCTTAAAGTAGGTTGGAGTATGGATAGTAAGTTTTAAGATGTCAACCATATTATCAGTTCTAAAACTGGTAGATGAATATACTAAAATGTGTTTATGTTAGTGAGGTTTAAACAGATTAGACACATTTTGTTTTCTTATAATCATTCAACTGCCTCAGCTTCATCAGTAGTTTATGCAAATGTAAATGACAGATCTGAAATCAACTTGAATAGATATCTGAGGAAGAGAAAAAAATTTAAAGAAAAATAAAGTGTCTGGGAAATGAATAAGATGACAATAAAATTATTGAAAATACATATAAATGCAAGTTGCATTCATTGTGAGGAACACAATGTCAGAAAGTGCTCTTATTCCAAAAGAAAATAAAACTATTTAAATTTTAAAATTAAATACATTCATAGTTATAGATGAAGAAGCACTGGAAAAAGATAAAGTTTAAATAATTGTTTAAATATAAATAAAACATATTCGCTACCTCAGGAGACAATGTATTATTGGTAACTTTATTAAAATAAAAGCATACCAGAAAATAAAAATTTTAAAAGTGAATTATTATCAAATTCAGTGACATGTGACACTGAAATCTGCTTCCAAAATAATCTTTAATTATTGAGAGTCATATGTAAAGGACAGATGTGATCTATTATGTGAGAAGAAAACATTCAATTTTTATCCTTGTAAACGGATTTAGCTTAATAAGCTAGTTTTACCTTTGAAACAGGTCTTCTATGAATAATAGCAGTGTTAAAGAGTAGCCAATGCTATTAATATCAGGGTCAAACAATTTAAAGCAAGGACAT
>NW_005324560.1:0-1528 GCF_000412655.1 Myotis brandtii | reverse complement strand
TTGCCTTTAGCTCAAAACAATCTGCATACCACAGAGGGACATCTTGTAGTGACTCATTCTGGACCCCCACATAATCCAGACCTTCTAATATACAGTGCTGATCATTGAACCAAATGCAATACCATATCTGGATATTCTATCCCTACATTCCACTATCCAGTAAGAGCTGATAGGGCCAATATCTTTTACATCACATTTATTTTATCAGTTGTTTGCTGGTTTCCTTGCTTGGCAATTACGATGTGCTTGGGACTCACTTGATTTCCAAGTTCCCAGTTATGCCATAGATCCTGGCATTTCTGCCCATGCGTCTCACTCCCTCTTCTGAGTTAGTGATGATGTCTACATAATAACTTCTACTTTTCAGACACCAAAGCTGTGCCCTAGATGTCACAGTCTCATGGGTAGGAATAAAAGAAATTTAGTTTACAAGGCAGTGAAAGGATAAGCAGTCCTCACAGTGATGCTTCTACCCTCATGACCCTATCCCAACACAAACTAAGGGAGGAGATCCACTGATTGCATACCATCTTCTGTTTTTCTTCTATGTAGTGTTCACTCTTTGGTATCTTACACTTGCTATGTTGTACTGAAGAGAAAGGAAGCTTTCTGCCTTAATTTCTGAACCAAAACAGTTTTGAGTGATGATGAGATTTTGTGAGTGTATGTGTTCTTTCTGAAAGATGTAAACTTGTTCCAAAAAATTGGAACATTTCATGCATTTTGCTAATATATGGGGAAACTGGGATAAAATATTTGAAAAGGGACTATTCAAGAAAATATACACTCACTATACTTAGACACATGCAGATGAGTCCAATTTTCTCTATCACCCATTACTCAGACTGTGTCTTAAAACGAATTCCCAATAAGCCCTAGTTAAGCCCAGATAGAGTATTGTCTGTGCTACACGTGAGCATGAGACAGTCTTCTCCATATGGGATTGGATGTCAGATGAAAGTGTAGGGGAGTTGAAAAGATGAAAGAAATAGCTCATCACTTAAGCAGTGCCTCTGAGGGCAATACATTCAAGTACTGTATTAATGAAAATTCTGACAATGGAGTTTATTATGAACCTATTGTGTTTGATTCTTGATTCCGAATTAAGCCTCAAAGGTAAGTTTCCAGAACACTTTCCAGAAGGGAATAATGGCCACACATTTCTCAGTGTGTTTTTAAAATTTCTACCTTTTCACCTTTCTATCCCATAATTGTCTCTCTTTGATTCCTGAATGTTCCTCCCTATACAAAACTATCCACAGCTGACACTCTCATTTGGCTCTTTGCCTTGATCCCAGAGACCTAAAGATCCTGGCTTGGCCCTGCCCTCATTCTTCCATCTTTTCACTCCTTGTATTGGATCCTACCTGCTGTTCTACCAAGTTGGAGTGAAGATCCATGGAGCCTGGGTTCCTGACAACAGTAGGATGGGCAGAGTGGAGCTCAGGGGACAGGTCATCTGGGTGAAACACCTGGCAGAAGCCAAGGAGGTCTTCTTCCTTGATTGTATGATTAGGGTCCAGGGTAG
>NW_005324559.1:0-1528 GCF_000412655.1 Myotis brandtii | reverse complement strand
CTCAGTGACGATTGGTTTATAAAATTAGTATAGAGAGTAATTGCATTTACTCACATAGAGGAGGAAGCCATTTTCATATTTGCCCATAGGTCCTTAAATAAACAATAAAAAATACAATCATGAATCAACTAAACTAAACTCTTTTTCCTTCAGAATAATTCCTTATTTTGAGGCCTGCCCACGAGTTCCAAGTGGTACCCACTACTTGATCTCTATAAACCATGAAATACCTTGACATAAGAAGAACAGTAGAATCTTATTGAAAGAGAGGTCACCTTCTATATAGTGGAAAGTAACTATTTATTTGGCCAAAATTGAGGGGTTTTTTCTAATGGAATTTTTTTCTGTTCTTCAAAATAACATTGCTAAGAATTTTCATGATAACTCCACCACTCCACTACCCATTGAGTAAATTTACCTTTTATTTTCTGTGAAAGCTGTTAATAAGTTTTGAATCGCATATCTCATTGGTTTAATTGGGGAACATAAGAAGTGTTTAATGTTTTCCCTTTTTAATTATATAGTTATTCCTGTCCATATAAATAGATTAAAACCATCGATTAACAATGCTGTTCAAAGTTAAGAAAAATCATCATCTCTATCATGAAGAACACAAGCTCCCAGAGAACAAGGTTTCACCCTGCAATTTTACGAAGGCCTTTGAAGGTGTCCATGGCTTTGGCAGTGTTCCAGAACCAGCTGCATCAGAGCGATCCAGCTGCCTAGAGAACACAGAAGCCCTGAAGAATTGTGAAATCCACCATAATGTCTGGAGCAAAGGAATGTGATTATCGCTTATGAACCCAACCTTCCCCTGGGAGACATCTGTTGAGATTTCCCGAGGAATGAGAGATTGTGTATCTAAAAAGAATACATCAATAGTTTCTGAAATATACAAAAATTAATACTATTTTCCTTATTTTTTCTTTATCTACTTTGAGGCAAAGATTCTAACTTATAATTAATCACCCAGTCTAATGTGTTAAATTATTGATAATATATTAAAAATCAGTGCTGAACTTCAGTTATTTTTGGTTAACTCTTTCTTTACATCTCTGATGGAGAAAAACAACAGATATTTCCAGTTGGACTGCGCTGGGTGATCACAGTTAAATGAAGTGGGAAGCACTTCATTAAACTATCTAGATAGCTAACGATGCTGAAGGTTCATTCGTTCATTCAGAAAATATTTATTGAGTGCATGCTCCATGACAGGCACTGTTCTAAGGACAGTGTTCTAAGGGCAGTAACTATTGAGATAAATACACTAGGTTTGTGCCCTCATGGAGTTAATGTTTTAGTGTGTCCGATAGGCAATAAAATAGGTAAAGACATTATTTTCAAGTGGTGATAAATGCTGTAAAGACTGACAAAGCAGGATAAGGGGACTGTGAGAAATGGTGTGATGGATTGGGTGATATATTAGGGCAAGAGCTTTTTGAGGAGGTAACATTTAAGCAGTCTACTGTGTGCCACACCAATATCTGAGAAAGAACATTTCATGTAGAATAAAAAGCAAAAAATAAAC
>NW_005324558.1:0-1528 GCF_000412655.1 Myotis brandtii | reverse complement strand
GCATTCCCCTGGTGTCTGGCTTTTGCCTGAGCCCCTCCTTAAAACCAGTAGGCATCCTTTTAACCACCCTGGAGCCCTTTCCCATGCTGTGGACCTTGAAGTAGCCTGTCTGTATTTTACTTCTAAATACAATGAAAAAGCCATCTATGAAAAGCAGATATGTTTTCTTGAATCATTAACACTTTATCCAGACAACTCATCACTTTTTAGAGTGAAGTTGACATTCTGAGCTGAAGAACTAAGCCCAAAGAATATGATACAGGCAAGAAGTTTCTCAAATAATATACAAAACTGCTTTAAAAGGCATTTCTTTCTAATCAAATCAAATATTCTAAACAGTAGTTTGTTTTGCAAATCATAATCTAAAATTGGCTTAGATTTTCTCAAAGAAATTATGCCATTTAAAACTGAATCATCTTTATCCTATGGAATATATTCAACTGATCAGGAGTGGCAACAATTTTTGTCAGAGTTAACAAAACAAAAAAAAACTTTGCAAGTCTGCTTGTATATTTGATATCGAAAAAGTGCAGTAGAGCTGAGGTTTTTATATGAGAACATAAAAACATTTTAAATTGGATTTTAAAGTGTCCTAAGTAGTTTAGAATTACAGTTCTCTTACATACATTTTTAAAAACTCATGCAAGACATAACCCTTTTTAAATATATTTACAGCCCAAAAATGTTATTGGTTTCATACCATTTCATATAATACCATCAAAGTTAGCACCAATTTTATCATATTACTGATTCACTTTCATCAAGGAAATGGCCTCCTGGTTATTAAAAAAGCCTCATCTCTATTTCACAGGCACCATTTTCCATGAGAGAACTTCCACTAGAGAAGTCCTCAATCTTTGCTATAATTGGGATCATCTGAGGCTCTTTCAAATATATAAGGTTTCACCAAAACTTATTAATTCTGAAAGGGAGGTTGGGAACTAGCATCAAACTTTATAAAAGCTTCTTATGAGATTCTAATGATTATCCAGGGCTGTGAGTCACTACAATAAAGTCATATTACAATCCTCTCTCCCCAGCCCTCACTTACTCACCCCAAGTGAGAAATTTACCTGGCTTGTGAGAGTTTGGAGTATAGTATGCATTGGTTCATGTTCCTTCATTGGGTGGAATTAATGTCTTAAAAAGCAGCATACCATTTCTTCACAAAGTAGAACATATACTTACCATATGACACAACAATCACATTCCTAGGAATTTTCTCAAGGGAAAACATAAGTCCACACAAACACGTGAAGGCAAATGTTTGTAGCAGCTTTATTCATAATAAGCCAAAAACTAGAATCAACTCAAAGGTCCAGCAACTGGTGGATGGATAAACAAATTGTGATATATCCATGTAATGGAATACAATTCAGCAATAAGAAGAAACAAACTACTGATACATGCAACACCATGGATGTTACATACTGTACAATTCCATTTACAAAGCAATCTAGAAGCAAAACGAGGGACAGAAATCTGATCAGGATTGCCAGGGTCTGGAAGCAAGAGTGAAAGGAGAGGA
>NW_005324557.1:0-1528 GCF_000412655.1 Myotis brandtii | reverse complement strand
GCACCTATATTAAAAAGGAAAACCTCAAATCAATAATCTAAGTTTCCATTTTAATAAGTAGAAAAAGAAGAATAAAGCAAACCTAAAGCATGCATAAGGAAGGATACAATAAAGATCTCAGTGAAATAGAAAACAGAAAAATAATAGAAAAAATCAGTAGATACAAAGTTCTTTGAAAAGCTCAATAAAATTGATAAACTTTAGCTAGATTGACCAAGAAAAAAGGAAAAGAGACAAAAATTACCAATATCATAAATAAAAAAGAGAGCATCAGTATACACCCTACAAAAATAATAAGGAATATAAGGGAATGCTATGGACAACTTTGTACCAACAACTAGAACTTAGATGAAATGGATAAATTCCTAGAAAGACACAAATTACCAAAATTGACTAAAAAATAAATAGTCTAAAGAGATCTATAATAAAGATAATAATCTGTAGTTAAAATTCTACAGAGAAAAGCTCAGGCCTAGATAGCTTCAGTGGGTATTTTATCAAATGTCTAAAGAAAAAATAATGTCAATCCCACATAAACACTTTCCGCAAAGAGAGGAGAAGGAGCACTTTCCAACTCATTTTTAGTCTGGTATTACTTCAATAACAAAGCTAAAAACAAGCACCAAACATGTGAAGAAAAGAAAGCTATAGGTCATATCCCTAATTAACACAAACACAAAAATCCTTAACAAAATATTAGCACATCAAATCCAACCACCTGTAAAAAGGATTATACACCACGACCAGGTGTGATTTATCCCAAGTATGCACGGTTGATTTAACATTCAAAAACCAATTAATGTAATACACCATACTAATAGAATAAAGGATAAAGCCCACATAATCCTCTTAATAGAAACAGAAAAGGCATTTGACAACAGCCCAAAACTGTTCGTGGTAAAAACTCTCAACAAAGTAGAAATAGAAGGGAACTTCCTCAACTTTGTGAAACAGGCATCTACAAAAACCCACAGCCAACATTATTCGTAATGATGAAAGACTGTTTCCCTCGAATATGAAGAAGAAGGCAAGGATAACTGCTCTAACCACCCCCATTCAACACTGCACTGGAGAAATGCAGTAAGGCCAGCAAAATAAAGGCAGACAGGCCAAGGAAGAAGTTAGTCTTTCCCCCCAGATGGTATAAGCTGGGATACAGGATGATGTGTGGAGAAGTTCTGAAGAGTCAACAAAAAAATTACTAGAATTAATACATGAGTTTAGCATGCTTGAAGAAGATAAAGATAAAAATCAATTGTATTTCTTTCTATATATCAGCAACAAACAATCCAAAAATGAAATCAAGAAAATAATTCTTTTCATTATAGCATTAAAGTGAACAAAATGCTTAGAAGCAAATGTAATTAATAAGACAAGTACACGGCCCTGGCCAGTGTGCTAAGTGGTTAGAGCATCTGCCCAGGCACCAAAGGGTCTTGGGTTCAATTTCCACTCAGTCAAAAGCATGTGCCTGGGTTGCAGGTTCCATCTGGCTCATGGGGGAGGCAACCAATTGATGTGTCTCTCT
>NW_005324556.1:0-1528 GCF_000412655.1 Myotis brandtii | reverse complement strand
GAGGTCAGCCGATATTGGCTGCTCTGCGTGCCGGCCACAGCCTTGGCAGGCCTGGCTAACTCTTCTCTCACAGTGCCCAGGACACCCCAGGGTGACAGCCTTTCGCTCCTACCTTCCGTCCACTCTCCCGGCTGTCCAGTCCTCATGGGTACTTACCCAGTGCCAGTCTCTGGTCAGACCGGAGTGTGTGGTAATAAGAGCTGCGTGGAAGGACACACAACACTCTGGAAGCCACCTTCTGCTGTGGGAGCCGGGGCAGGCTTCAGAGATGCAGGACCTTCAACTGACCATAAAGTGGGAGGAGGAATGAATGGATGGGGAGGGGAAGATGAGGGGAAGGACATCTTAGGTGGAAGAAGTTGCTTGGGCAAAGGTGATGAGATAGGACATACCTAGTGGCCTGGTGGCTGTAGATGGTGGAGATGGGGGCGTGTGGAGAAGGTCAGCTCACGGCCAGCTGCAGAAATGCCTGTTGTGCCAGGCCAAGAAGCTTGGACTTGATCCTGAAGGCAGCAGGGAGCCAGAGGAGAGTTCCAGCAGGAGAGTGGGGATGGCAGAGGGACATGGGTGCCGGGGGTAGTTAGTGCTCCTGTTTCACCCCAGAAAATGGACCAAGGATCATACAAAGGAGTCCCGAAGAGGGAGAGTGCAGACCAGCGTTTCCCAGACTTCCATGTGCCTGTGAGACACCAGAGGGTCCTGTTAAAATGAGGATTCTAATTCAGTAGGACTGAGGCCATGATTCTGCCTAACCCACAAGCTCCATGGTGGTGCCCGTCAGCAAGACCACCCACCACACTGAGCTGCAAGTTTAGCGGGGGCCTCTTGACCCAAAGGACAGCTGCTAGGAAAGCTTCCCTCAGCCCCCTGGATACCCAGCTCTGCACAGCCGTCAACCTCTTCCCAAGCTTGCACACACCTGCCATCTCCTTAGATTCTCAGCCACTCGGATCACTAGGTGGAGGCTCCGATCCTCACTTTACAGGTTAGGTAACGAGCACACAGCACACGCAGTAGGGAGGGCCAGATCACCCTTGGCACGGCCGTGTGGACCAACTGGAGAGCCCCCCACCATCCGCCAGTGCCTGGTCACACATGGTTGGGCTCGATAGCCAATCAGGACAAAGACCCAGCCCTTTCACCTCAGAATCCTTTAATGTCTTTCTCTTAATAATGTCCACATTTAGGTTTTGTCCACTGAACAGTACTGACTACACTTTGCCTCTCCATTGTTCCTTCATCAGTGGCTTTCATACCTGTCAGCTAGAACTGAAGAAGCCACCAGTTGTCACCCTAACTGGACTCTAACCAAAAGCTAAGACTTCAATGAATGGAGTGGTCCTCATGCCATGGCTCCATAGATATTCCGGGCTAAAAAGAGCTCTGCCATCAAACATGCTGGGGAGACAGTGGATTCTATCACCATCACTTTCCCACTGATGCACATTAGCACATGCAAGGCTTTGAAAGCCTGGCTTTGAAGGTCCCCTTTAACCGAGTTTTCTATGAGTGGTTGACCACAACGCTT
>NW_005324555.1:0-1528 GCF_000412655.1 Myotis brandtii | reverse complement strand
TTTGTTACAATAAAACTAAATGTGTACACACACACACCAAAAATAAAAATAAAAAATGGAAGCACTGAAGTCTGCTGATAGTTCAGCGCTTCTCTCACTGTCTTCTGCTCCCGGGACCCTATGACCTGAGTTTATCCACCAGTGAATTGTACAGATTCTCTGAAGTTTTCAACCCTAGTGAGCCAGGGTAGTGTGCACTGGAACTGGGGCATTCTTTTAAGGCCTCATTATGTAGAATCGTCTTCTGCTGAACATACGGGGACCTTTGGGACCGCGGGGTAGACAGAGCATGTGTGGGAGAAGGGTACCCAGAGCTTCTGGGTTAGGATTCAGTGTTGGTAAGGACCCAGCAGGCTAACGATGCCATGTAAATCCAAGGTCTGGGACAGGCATCTCCCAGGAGTGACAGCACATCCAAAAAACATTGATCACTTGGGTCATTGTCCACCTTGTTTTGGTAATTCACCATGCTAGGCAGCTCAGTTTTCATTTTCCCGCTTCCTCTAGGCGGTGGCTGATCACATCCCTCAGCTGGTCCAGGGGGTGAGAGGGAGCCAAGCCCAAGCAGAAGACCTCAGTGCCCAGCTGGCTCTCATCATCTCCAGCCAGAACTTCCTCCAGGTAACACGGAAGCATTCACCTGGGTTGTACTCAGAGCCCCCCACCCCCCACTGGGCAGGAGGTGTCTTTTATCCCTAAGGAGAGGAATAAGGAATTCCACAGCCACAGCGAAGTCTTTGCAGGTAGCAGACCTTGAAGGCTTCCTCCTCATATTTGCAGTCTCAGGAGAGGTAGATTCAGCTTGGCAAAGCAAAATGCTTATATGCAGGGAAATTGCCCCAGGAGATGGCACGTAATCCATTTTTCTCAGGAGAATCACTTTCTTTCTCTCCTGTGAGAGAAAGCATGGAATAAGTTGCAGGTTTGATTAACAGCCTAGTCCTGGGCATTGCTGTAGGTTTTCTAGTTTCCAGAATGTCTAATGTTATTATTCATGGCCAAGGAGACCAGGAATGGCGAGTGCATCTTCTTCAAAGGCATGCCAGTCTCCTATGGCAGTTGTAGAATGAATAAGTACTGCCAGTCTTTGTGGGTGATGGGGTGGATTTAGTTTAAGGAAAGTTAAATTAAGCCAGAATATGAAGTTGTGGGAAAACTCCCTTTTTACATACTTCTTGTATTCAGATCTCTCAGCTCTTTCTGTCTACCTGTATCCCAGAAAGAGTTCATGTGATTAGGCCGTTCTCTACCTTGGTCCTGTCTAGTTGAACCTATAGTTACAGAACTCATGGTTACATACATTTGGTTAATTTTTTCAAGTGTCATAGATCCCACATGCAGACAGAAGATAAAAAGTGCGATGTCTTTCTTCTCATTTTGACTACATACACAGACATGCATATGTATGTATATATTTTTAATTGAAATTCATCACATATAGACTGTGTTTTTCATGTTAACAAGTATATTATGAGCATTTATGATTTTGAATAACATTCTATCATCCGGCAATACTCAATGTTTAGCT
>NW_005324554.1:0-1528 GCF_000412655.1 Myotis brandtii | reverse complement strand
GCCTCAAGTATACATTATATTATGTATTGTATCTTGAAGCTTGTTCTTTTTCTCCCCATGCAGATATTTCCAAATCAATATATACAGATTTACCTCATACTTTTGTATGAACTCCATGGTAGTCTACTTAGATAGATTACTAATATTCATGGAATGAGTAGTGGCACTCATGTAGTTTCCATTGTTTTGACATTATAGATAATACAAGAATGTATATGTGTATGGTTGCAAATATATCAATAGGGGTAAATTTCTAACAGTGCAATTGCTGGGTCAAAACTCTTATGCCTTTTCTATTGCACAGGTTTTGCAAAATTACACTTCAAAAAGTTAGCAGAAATATATAGTTAGTGGAACTATATCTCCATCTATTTCCTAATATCATTGTCAAATTTGAATATTATCAAGCTCACTTTTTCCGAAAGACATGATAAATGGGTTTTGTTGTTTTAATTTGCAAAATTTAATTACTAGTGATCTTTACTTAGCCTCTTTTTTGTGAAATGACTATGCAAGTTTCCTGCTTTTTTATTAAAAGATAAGAGCTTTTCATATACTAAAAAGAAGTGGACCTTTGCCATTTGTCTTTAGCCTCTGTTCTTTTTTTCCTTGTAATTCTTTTTAATTTTGTGTAGATACATTTGTCAATCTTTTCCTAATGTTTTATGTCTTCCTTCATTTTTGTGTTTTTTATTTCAATATTATTCTAAAAATTGTTCCTATTACTTTCTAATATATAGTTTTATATTTACTATTTTTTTGGAATATCCATTGATTAAAAGTTTGGGTTATACATTTATATCTGGAGACCTTCAGAAATATGATTTCCATATTACATAGTTGATACACTAAATGTACAAGTAGATGTGAACTATATATGTATTTATAATTACAGTCTTAAGAAAAAGATTCTAGTAATCATCCAAATGTTATTAAAATTATCTTCTGAGCTTCATTTGGATATCTTAATATCTTTCCAACCTATAATTTGCTACATATAAATAAGATACTGTTAAACAAATAAAAAAAAATGTATTTCTTGCATTTCTCCCAAAAACACTCCTTACCACCAGTCTTAATTATCTAAAATATCTCACATGAAGTTTCCCAACTCAAACAAGGTTAAGTGATGCTGAAAGTTTTTACAGGCCTTTATTTTTTATTCTTAAGTAAATGATTATCAGTGCAAACACTGGCAATATAACTTAGTTCATGACAGGGGACAGATGCTCAAGCCCGCGGAAATTATAATCAAATGCTTCAAACAGCTCAAAGTTTATGGCCACCGTTATTATTTCTATTTCCCCAAAGTAACAATCAAACTGCTATGTTTCAGAAATATAATGGAAGGATGTAACTAGTTTAGTCATACAAATTACTATAACATTCATTAATGCAGTGCAAATACAATATAAAATATTATTGAGGTACAGAAAAAAGCATAGGCCAAGTTCTCATATCATTTGTACTATCCTATATAATAAAAGGCTAATAAGGTCACATATATAATACCTTAATCAATAAAGAA
>NW_005324553.1:0-1528 GCF_000412655.1 Myotis brandtii | reverse complement strand
GCCTGGATTTGGCCAGATGTACAGCCGGGGCAGCCTTCCGTGGCTGGGTTGGAGAGGCAGGAACGTGAAACTAAAGAGGGATTCTCTGAAGGCCCTGAAGTGGTAGGAATGTAATGTCCCGCCTTAGTAATCAGGACGTCGGCACTTGAAGTTAGACATGCGCTTTTGCCAGAGAACAGCTGTTGAAGGTAGAACGCTGGAATATTGTTTCCCTGAGGACAGATGCTCTAGAAGTTGAGGCAACTTGCCCAAGGTCCCAAGTGGGAAATGGTAGGACTGGGATTTGAACCGGGCTTGCTAGGCTCCAGTGTTCTGCCCTTTTCCCTATAATATTTCCCTCTCATGCCCTGACTCCCTGTCTGTAAATTTGCCTTGAGGCCACACAGACTACTGAAAAATAAATGCTTCGCAGTCTGTGCTGGATATTCAGATCCATTCTCAGGCCCTACTCTGCCCCCTCTCTGTAGCTTTAGCCGTGTCTGCGTTTCCCTGAACATCAGGAAGAGAACCAGAGATTCTTCTTTTGTGTTTAGTACTAAAATAGAAGCATAATTTCCCAGACATAAATATAAAGCAGTGGGACATATTTAAATGAATACTGTGTACATGGAAACTAATGCTGCTCATGACACAGCAGTGGGCATGAAAATTAAGGTTTTACTCAGCAGGGTGCGAGATATAAATCAGGAATCAGGATTGTGGTGGAGCTGCTAAACATAGGGGACGGGAACTGAGGCTGCTGGAACTGAAGTCTGAGTCGTGGAAAGAGGAAGGGGGTGGTGGTCCCATCTCCTCTGTGCCAGTCAGGCCATTTCAGGAGTTCTGGGTCTACTTCTAGACACACATTCTGAAAAAAGATGTGGAAAAACTAGAGCTTGTCCAACAAACAGTGACCAGGATTGGGAGGGGGAAAGGAAGAGGCAACAAAGAGACTTCCCTTCCAGAATGAGCCACTGTATCTGTCTGAAGGGCTTTCCTAGAGAAGAGGGAGTAGATTTATTCTGGGTTTCTCTGGAGTGGAGCACTGAGGCAGAATGGTGGAAATGGCACAATGGAAACACGCTTAAGAAAGAACTTTCTGACAGTTTGGGTTGTCCATCCATGGAATGAGCTGCTTTGATCAATACTGGGCTCCCGGGTATGTGCAAGCAAAGGCCATCTGGTGACTTGATGAGAATGTTGAAGAGCATCGGGTTGAAGGTGGAACTGGATGCCTTTTAAAATCTTTTTGGATCTTCAGTTCTAAGACTCTGTAAACAAACACCAAGGCATATGGAGGGTTGATACACTTACCAGAGGGTCGAGGGTAATCTCATTTGGTCAGGCAGAATGAGTTGTGATGACTGCACATATCCTACAGCAAAGGCTGTGAAGTCGAATGCAGGGAGCACCCAGAGGTCTCCTGTCTCTAATTCTGTCTCTCTCTCTGATTCTGCCTTCCTCTACTCATTTTTTTCCCCCAATTATGCCTCCAGGAAACCCAAAGACCTTCCTTAAACTCATGGGGTGGAGAACTGGAATGAAAAAA
>NW_005324552.1:0-1527 GCF_000412655.1 Myotis brandtii | reverse complement strand
TAACTCTCTCTCCTGAGTAGTCAGCTTCTGGTCCACAGGAAATGTTGCTGCATCCTTTGCCCTGACAAATACTGGCAGCAGATGCCCCCATCCCAGCACCAAGGTCTTTCCTTTGCCACCCAGGCACTGAGCTCATCTCTTTTTATTCAGCCCTCATGAACAATGGAACAGGAGTCAAGTCCTGTCCCACAATGTTCTCCAGGCTGAGAAGGTATATCAAGGTCTCAGAGTGACCCCACTGAAGACCTTTTTCACTTCACAGTTAAAAACCAGCATATCAAAAGGTAACAATGCCTCACACTGTAACCACCCTCCCGAAAGGGAATGGTAGGGACTTAGAACAGCTGCCCCCAAAGAAATCTTTTCACAAATGGTTGCACTCATTCTCCTCTCTTTACCGTTGATAGTTTCAAGGAGGCTGGGAGTTCTAGAGTTGGGTAGCCAATTCATTACACTTTCATTTGCAGTATCTGAATTCAGCTTCCCAGTCACCTTGGTATCTGTATCTACCACTC
This sequence comes from Myotis brandtii, assembly GCF_000412655.1. Classification (NCBI taxonomy): domain Eukaryota; kingdom Metazoa; phylum Chordata; class Mammalia; order Chiroptera; family Vespertilionidae; genus Myotis; species Myotis brandtii. The sequence goes on along the minus strand of NW_005324552.1, from coordinate 1,012 downwards.
AGAGACCTCGGTGAGAACAGACATGAGGCGTCACATTTGAATTTCTTGCTGTACACTGTTTTAAGCACTAAACTGGAATTGTCTCATTTCGTTCCCACAACAAACCCACAGGGAAGGTGCTTTATTATTCCCATTTCCCATATGATGAAACTAAACCAGACATATTAAATAACTCGCCCGGGTCACCTGGTTACTGTCAGAGCTGAGTTACAGACCCAGGGGGTCTGATTCTGATTCAAAATCTTAACCACTGCAATATAATGCTGGTCACTGAATATTTACTTGGCAATATTCCAAAATGTAAGTGTACCCCTTAATTGGTGAGTTTGCAATTTAACTTCTTTTCAGGAGAAGAGAGATGCATATTTCTGACTTTTGGAAATTAATCAAAGCTCTTTAGGACCCGGGCACTGGGACTTCCTTGTAGGATTCAATTTAGCACCTACCAGGGAGTCAGGGCTGTGCTCTGGTCAATTTGGAGGACAATGAAAGAAGCATAAATGAGATATTAAACAAGCATTCTGGATTGGAAGAGGAAGATATGATTTTATTTGAATCCCATCCACCCTTATGCCTCTATTAAGGTAAGCTAGTCTATGAAAGGGGGGATGTGTGGGAAGATGGCATAGGAAGTCATGTTATGTTGAATGATTCCAAAAGATTTGGAAAGCTTGAGTCCCTGCTGACATATTTTCCACTGGCTTTTGGATGATTAATAACCCACAGCCAGTGATAACCCTTGCTTTAAGCTCTCTCGGTTTAAGACTGTGATGTACATTTAAATGAAACGCCTCTGAGAGATTTAGCACTTTCTTGCTGGCTCTGTATTCATTAGCTTCAATACAGAAAGCAAGTAAGAAGAAAGAAAAGGAGGAAAATTTATGATCAAGTAGAGGAAAGAATGCTTTCACCAAACTAAACAGCATCAAAGGCCAAAGTTGCCCTCTGGATGCTTTTATGACTATATAGCTCAGCTGTTTCCAAGCTGGAAGGTTGTGGGCCACTGACTGGG